>NW_023396777.1:0-124663 GCF_011125445.2 Fundulus heteroclitus
ATCACAGATTTAGAGAAGTCTGTGCTGTTTTCCTGAGTATAGGGTCCAACATCGGGCAGTTTGAGAGGCAGCGCTACCTTAAGGGTTTTCCAGTAAAAAAGCATATAAGGATGCTCCAGTGGTGTTGCTGCAAATCTAAGCTGCAATTTAAAACTATACAAATATGCTTCCTTCCTCTCTTGTCCCCACAATTTTTTTCTAGGGAAAGAGTTAAGCTAGTTTTTGTTTTGGTGTTGAACCCTTTGTGTTCTGTTAACAACTGTAATATAGAGTCATTGAGGTAAGTGAACATCATATTTAACAAAATAAGTCGTTCTGTTTTACGACCTAAGGATAGCATTACTTGTTATCTTTTGATTGCTTGGTTTGTCCGGATTTAAACAAAAAAAAAATCTGGTATTTAAATTATTTCCTTTTCCGAAGAGATTCTTAAAAGGTTCTTTGTACTGCAGGTTCCCTTTCCGTCAAACTGCTAATGAAACCTGAACTGCTGTGCTCATCACTGATAGCAATATAGTAAGATTTGGGGCCATATGTAAGAGTATTAAAATGTGTTAATTCACATTCAGCATTCTTTGATGGATTTAACTGTAAACCTTGAATTTTAAAATGTATATGGAACATTTCCTGGTGTTTTGCAGCAAAGAAAATGAAAGCAGAAAGAATCCAAAATAGCACCTCTAACAAGTCCCGCTGAGAGAGAGAGGGAGCGAGAAAAGAGACACCTTTGCAGGCCCATTGCTCCTGGGCTACAACATGTTGTGTGACGACTCAGTAACTCCAACAGGTCCACTTTAGACTATTTGGAGAGTTTTGAAAGACAGCCCGGCCAACTGTGAGTATGTGCTCTGACTCGCTGTATGGTTCTAGTTTCTGCCATGCGTCTCAATCAAGCCAAACGTCTGCTCCTTCGATGCTCTATCTTTTACCCCTTCCTTCTTTCTCTCCTTTTTATCTTTCTTCTCCACCAAGCTCTTCTCAGGTGCAAGGAGTGGGATTTTACATTCTCAAACTTAAATTCTGATGAGTCAGCCAAGCGATGTGTTTTCCGTCTTTCTCGGAAATAACAACCTGAATCTGTACTTTCTCCTGACAATCCAGGGGGAGAAGAGCAAGACGGTGTCTTGTGTTCACAAGCTTGTAACTCCACTGGAACTGGTTGTGCTGAGTTTATAAGGTCTACCGGCTGCAGAGTTTAACTGGGACTTCATCGTGGTCAAGCCTCTTAGTTTGTCTTCTCAAAAAACATTTTACAAGATTTCCCAATTTCTGTTTTCTTGGCCTGTTGACAGGTGACATTTTCTATCTTTAAATTCACTTCTACTCAAGGATGCCTGGATATCTGCCTTAAATAAAAGTTTTCTATGAGACGTACTGCTGACTTGTGCAAACAGTGTGAAATGGAAGGGAAATTATACACTTCCTTATTTTATTTTTATAAATGGTTATAATAAGTATAGATTTACACGCATATGTTTTCAGCTCCCTTTACACTAATGGCCTTGAATACAATCTAGATCAACACATTTTCCTTAGAAGTCATCATATTAACTAAATAGAGTTTCAATTTTATAAATGCAGTTTTTGTGTGAAAGGCCTTTGAAGTTTTTTAAGAAACAATATTGAACAAACAGTATCATGAAGACTAATGACGACATGATCCATAGGTCTTTGGTTTTTGTTAGGTGTTCTTTTTCAGTATTTTCCTAATTATTCATTATGTCCAATAGTTCTTGGCATTTTCTGTTGTTAGTGTTGACCTTTTGGGGTTTTCCGTATTAGTTTATGTTCACTATTGTCATGTGTGTTTTTTAGCTTTTTTATTTTCTTGTGTATTTCTTAATATTGCCATTTACTTAGTGTTATAGTTTTCTTATTGATTTATTTATCTATTTATCTATTTATTTATTTATCTAAATATTTATTTATTCTGCACTGGGTTCTATTAGTTTCTTTCTTGCATTCCTCCCTACCTGTACTGGTTTATCTTTCTCCCTCTGCTACAGTCACCAGTTAATTAGCCAATCCTGATCACCTGCGTCTCCTTTTGCCCATAACTTGAACCTGTTTTCTTAATTGTTTAAGCCTTTAGTTAGTTAGTTAGTTGTTTCTCATTGAGGGTTTGTGTTTGCTTCCTGCTGCCATGCCTGATTTCTGCTTCCTAAATGTGTCATTATTTCTTAATTAAATTATTCAACTCACCATGCTGCTTCCGAGTGTACGTCTGCATCTTGGTCCAGGATACCACTCCACGACAAAGGAACACAGCAAAAAGGTCAGGGATAAACTTTTGAAGAGGTTTAAAGCTGTGTTTGGCAATAAGAAAATATTCAAAGCTCTGAAAATCTCATTGTACAATGTTTAATCATACAAAAATCAAAACGGTAACATACAACTGCAAACCTTTTTGGGGCTCCAAAAGAACTGACTGGGGCAAAGGTTGATCTCCCAGAATGAAAACGCCTGAACACACACAACCAGTCCTTAAGACAATGTAATAAGGGCCAAAGGGCATGTTTTAAGTTAAATAAGAAAACATGAAATATTTTGACTGACACAAATGATGACACTGCAGAGGTCAGTTTCATAAACACATTCTGCCTTAACAACTGGGTTTTATTGATGTGAACATTATGGAAATGTAATAAAGAAAGATAGGTTAACTTAGTACAATTCAAAGAATTGTCCTTGTTTTCCACTATAAATGGAGACAAAGAAATACAAAAAGCTGGGCTTTGTTTCTGAACATTTTTGTAAAATCCGCAAACCCCAGGAAAGGTAAGTAATTCAACTGGAAGAAGTAAAGGTGTTTTTCAGACATCAGAAGCCAGATTTTTCCCCTCCAGTCAATGGTGCTGAGGTCCGTCCCTGCATAAGTAGTGTGCAGGAGTTGTACAGTGGCTGCGGCTGACTGATCTGCCGGCTCATTAAGGCACTGGCGAGTCCATTTGGCCTGGTCCTGTAATGGGAGGCTGTACTGTGTCAGAAACACTTATTTGCTCCACAGCCATCACAGCACATTAACATTCACAACGGCCTATCACATGAGGGGAGGTGAGAGGGGGTCAGAGGGCTTACTCACCATTCCGCCCCCCCCCCCTCCTCTCTCTCTCTCTCTCTCTCTCTCACTCACACACACACACACACACACACACACACACACACACACAAGATCTGCATTTCCCATTTGTACATTAAGTTAAATACAACATGCACAAAACAGTACTCTAACTCAGGAATTCTTATGGCCCCTGCATGTGCGCCATATATACAGATTGCTATGTACGAGGTCTTTCATGAATATAAAAAAAGCATGCCATGACACAATTTAAATTTCTTAACACACTTTTTCGTTGATTGCAAGCATACACACTTGCAAACCCTGCGATCTCTTACACACTCAAGGAAACATGCAATCAGCCCTCTAAGTAAAGGTCACATTTGCAATGCAGGTGACTCGAGCAGAAGGCACAAGGTAATTGGCTGACGGGACAGGGAGTGCTAATACCTTGTCTCCGAAAGATTACATGATGGATGGGAAAAGCTTGGCATTGGGGTAATTAGATGTGTTTGGAGAAGACGAGACTGGGCCAAGCCCTTCTCATATGGTGAGTGGAAGTAAATTGGTAAAATGGGGGAAAGTCAAGGAAGGGGAGGCATCTTTAGAACTAGGGATCACAAGGCCTTACTTCAAATAAATAGATCAGTAGAAGACCAACATTGAAAGAAAAAACAAGCTCCAATGTGAAACTGAAGTTTACTGAAAAAGTAAGCATAATGGGTTGTTGAGAAACTGAAGGAAGAAACACAGAGGCAACAGATATTCCATGTGATTTTTGTGGGATTTCAAAAACTGAAATTTTAATATTTTGGTGTGGTAAAAAGTTACCTCTGTAAAATGTGATTACTATAAGAATTCAGCAGCAATATTCAATAAATTAGAATATACAATTGTCATATTAAAATACCTTTTGAAAATAACAACCTTTAAGCAAGTCTTAAACATATTTTTCATTGAGCCCACATATATATTTGTATTGGTCTGATGTAACATTCAAAAGACCTTCTGCTCCAACCACTCCACAGTGGATGCCATCTCACCTGCAGTCGATCTGACCCTGGAAGACCTGGAGAAAAACAACCTAACAAACAATCATCCCCTAGCACCTGGTGAGTAAAATGGCTCCCTCTCAAATCAACACCCCACTGTGTATCTGGCTACTGGATTTCCTCACAGCCAGACCCCAGTCTGTGCAGGTTGGCAAAAAAGTGTCATCTCCCACAACGCCCCTCCCCTCCCTCCCCCCCAGGGCTGCGTATTGAGCCCACTGCTCCTTACCCTGTTGACCCAGGACTGCTGTGCCAGGGTCATTACAAACGACATCATCAACTGTGGTGGGTCTCATCAGAGACAACGATTAACTGGTCAACAGTAAGAGTTAAAACACCTGTTGGACTGCTGTGACAAAAACAGATCTGATCCTGAATGTCAACAAAACACAATAGATCATCGTTGACCTTAGGAGAAATCAGCCAAATCACATACCCCTCCTCATCAATGCCACAGTGAACTGAGTGAGCTGCATCAGATTTCCGGGGGTGCAGATTCATACATAGAGGTGGTCCCTCCACACCTCTGCTCTTGTGAAGAAAGCACACCAGTGTCCGCACTTTCTGTGGCAAATGAGATGAGCAAACCTCCCTCCTGTCGTCCTCATCACTTTCTACAGAGGGATAATAGAGAGAGTACTGACAAACTTTATTGCTGTCTTGTTTGGGGCTGGCAACGCCTCAGACTGGAAATGTGTAGAAAGAGTGGTGAAGACAGCGGCGAGACATGCAGTTTACGTGGTAAAATAAAGGTTAAATAAGAAATGCATAAATACAGAAAACCCAGGAAACATAAAGATACTGCAATGGCCCCAACATGAATTATCCAGCCAGAATAATGCCAGGACCTTGGTCACGGCTATAAACAAACAATCTGGGTTCTCCGTAACTTGGTTAGGGACATTTAGCCAAATATTTTATTTGTGCCTAAATCTAGCAATGAATCATTGCATCTATATCTTGTACTGTCTTTTACCCAAGAAAAAAATAAATAAATTGAAATTATCTATACCGTGTGTTCCTTTTCCACATGCTTGCTTTTTACTTACCTCACCTCTCCTCTTTGGCTTTTGACCCGGTGTAAGTTGTTCATTAATCCTTATTGTATGCCTGTTGTGTTTTCATGTTGCTACATTTGCTTGGATTTTATTTCTACTTTAAAAGCTGCAGGAACTGACCATGGTGCTGAACAAAAAGTATGATTGTATTAAATCAACAAACTATTAGAATTTAAAATAAATAAAACACAATTTAAAGTGCTTTATCAATGAAGTTGGCTTGGCTTACTTTCATTGAGTTAATTTAGCTTGTCATGCGAACCAATTCAATAAATGGAGGGAGCGATATTAACTAAATCTGAAACTGTTCTGTAAAAAATAGACATGAATTGCACAATAAAAGGCTCATACCGAAAATCACTTGTACTGTTGAAATTTACTGTACAAAGTAAAACAAAATAATGAAAATTGTATAAGACGCATTGGAGAAACAGACATGAAGAAAGAGAGTAAAGACGGGTGCAAAGCACTCTAATTGAAGTGGGCCAGTTGCAGTGGGGTGAAACCCTTTAAGACACATGCATTATTTACATAGTGTGTGTGTGTGTGTGTGTGTGTGTGTGTGTGTGTGTGTGTGTGTGTGTGTGTGTGTGTGTGTGTGTATGTGTGTGTGTGTGTGTGTGTGTGTGTATGTGTGTGTGTGTGTGTGTGTGTGTGACACCCCGTCTGCTTTGCACCTCCTTTGGAGAATGAATATATGCTATCACAGGGCATTCAAGTGGAACAACGACTCGGAGTTCTCCATATTGTGTGCCTAAAATGGAAATATTGTCACTGCCGCATTATTTAACTGCCACTGTCAAAAAGGGACTCACAAGTGTTCTTACAGTATAAATTTAATTTGTAATAGATAAAAAGATGAAGATAGTGGTTGAATCAACAGCTCACTATTGTAACATTACATAAATATCAAGTGCAGTTCCCTTGATTTAGGTAGAATCTACTCAACATGGTAGATGAAAGGTGTATTTGAAATTTACAGTCTGGTACTTAAACTAACTTTGTAGAAGTGGGAAAATAAGAATACGTGGCATTACAAGTAAAGAAGGAAATAAGAAAAGGTGAATGAAATAGTTTTTTTTCTTCTCTGTATGAATTAGGATTCTTTTGCAAATCTATAATTGATTTTAAACTACAGCCTAAAAGTTTGGTTTCAGTCAATAAATCTACTCAACAAATTGAGATTTGTGTTCAGATGAGGATCATTTGTCAGATTAACGATACCTTCTGAAAATGAAAACCTTTACCCAGTTATTAAATATACATAAGCACACATTTCTGTATTATAACATTTTTTAGTGGTCTGATGTAATATTCTAATCTTAAATATTGTGTTTTTATTAGCTGTAAGCAGGAAATTATCATAATTAACCAAAAGAAAGCTGTGTAAACATTAGTCTGCGTAGGAATGAGTAAAATGTGTTTCACTTTACAAATAGAGCTACTGAAATAAAGGAACTTTGAATTAATATTCTAAGCAGATATACAGTATATGACTGTATATACAGTAGGTACCTACCAGAGAACAAGATCAGAGATTTGGGGATTTGAGGCAACAAGGGAGAAACAGTTGATGCTTCATTGAGCATGGCTCCATTGTCTGTTGAGCATCCACTTTAAAATTTGCTGTTGACCAATGCCACACCAATGCCTATCCTTAGTAGACTGTACTTCCCCATAATTATTGAGAAAAAATTTAATAATATACAGTTTGGACATGTTATTTGTACCGCATCACATTTTTACATGTCTGCCTTGCATTGCAATAGCATCTGAAGACACATGTCTGTACAAACATCTTTGCTATGATTCTGATACTGTAGATACAAAAATGCAATCACTATATAAACCAGGCTGCAACAGATTATTTTGACATGTCAAAGAACTCTGTTGGATAGGCATCACAAAGTCATGTCTAGACCTACTGCAAATATGTGCTACTGCAACAGAATCAATGCAAGTGCTACATAAATGTTACTGGATGGATCCAATAAGAACACAATATGCTATGATATGGAGAAACTCACTGGTCTGTCCTTTGCTAGCTAAACGTTTAAAGTAAACCAATAGCAGCGCAAATATATTTCTGATTAATTTGGTTAATGACTTTTTGATCATTTTGGGCAGTGTCCAGCTTTAAGTAATAATCCCCAGATGGTTAGTTGATCCTTTAACATGGAAAGAAATCAAAAAAGTAATAACATGGCAAAGTAAGTGCACCATTAAACCCAGATATTGGTTTAAAGTAGTGGTTTTATTATATAAGCATGTTTCTTCAGACTCAGTGTAATTGTCTGAAAAATACACAAAAGTGTATTTTGTGGCCCAGCCAGAGTCCCAATTTGAATCTGAGGAGGAAGCTAAATGTCACCAATAATGGCAAGGACGCCTTATCACAAACTATTAATTGTCAAAAATGTATGTAGATAGTTGGGCTGTGAAACATAAAAAGGGTCTAACTACTGTAATGTCAGAAAAGATTGACTGGTGATTGAAAAGAGGTTGAAATTATTTTAATTTCAATTGAAATTATATATACATAGTTTTCTTTATTTTATCTCTGTCTCATTCTTTCATCTCAGAAAGAAACATTTCCTTTGAATGAAAATTATTTTAAATCTGATTCCAAATCTGCCAGGGGTGTGACTAATTTTGGACTTGACAGTAACTCATGCAGTTCAGTCAGAATTTTACACCTTTCATCACGATGCACATGAAATGTAAAAACAAAAACGGGCGCATAAAAAGCAACATGGAGTCTTCAATGTTGCAATAGAACTTGATTTGTTACTCAGTACTCTTCACATTCTTCATGTTTACACCCACATAACATACGTCTTTCAATGCCTTAAACAAAGTATCAGGCAGTTTATGAAAAGTCATAGACTGTTTTGTTTATTCCTTGAGGTATGTTTCCTCCAGATCGTACACTACACACCAGTACAGTATGGACCGTTCCTATTGCCTACCTGGTACTCCCTCCCTCACCCTAGAGAAAGGTTTCATTGTGAAGATAAAATTCTGTTATCTTTAAATAATGTAAAAGTGTGATTAGGAAAGGAACCTATAAAATGAGTCTGTATAAAACTGTCTGTTTGTGCCTGAATGTGGTTTAAACGTTTTGTATGGGTGATCAAATGGACTGACTTAGCTTACCTTTTTAATGCTTTCTTAGTGGTAATTTGGAGAGACATATGGGCTAAAAAAGTTTCATTTTAACCCTGGTTTTGAAAACAGATATCAATATTTACTGCACATAAAGGCACATGGTTTTATGAGTGTCTGACTGGTCAGTTTAGACTGTATAAGGTTAATGGAGGCAAACCAATGGATATATTTCGGGATGACACTTCAAACTCATAGCTTTCTCATATGACGTCAGACAAAAATTCAGACATGAGAAAGAAAATCATAGACCTTTGCAGGATGGTTCTTCCTTGGCAACAATTTCCAGATGCCTGAAGGTGCCATGCTCATTTGCACATGTTAAAACAGCATGGGAATGTCTAGCCATCACACTGTTCAAGAAAGATACTGATATAAGTGTTTTGTTGCAAAATGTGTTTTCAACTCCCAAAAACAAAAGAAAAACACATTATGCGAGTCATCATTGTCACCCACAATGAAACAAGTCATGCGCTGAAGTCTACTCAACAAGGAAAACCCATTATCCACAACAATCATTTAAAAAGCCAGATTCCAATCACCAAATACACACTGGGAAAACCACAATGTTTTCCAGTGATGTGTGTTATTGACTATTGATGATAAAATTGAAGCGTTTGGCCATAACAATTACATTAGGAGGAAAGAGGGGGAAGTTGCAGGTTTACAGGCCTTAGAACACTGTCCTACCTGTGACGTGTGGGAGTGACACGTCCTTTTGTGTAGGTGAGTTGCTGCAGGATAGATTGGTGCACACACAAAATAGATAGCATGATGAGGAAATAAAATTATGTGGAAGAAAAAGATAGCAAAACAAAACAGAAAACATTCAGACTTATCTATCAGACAATTAGGAGAAAAAAAATTGTCTTTTTATACAGAGGATGTAAAATTTGATTTTAAGAGAATTTATTTGCCCTAAATCAAAGCAAAGACTGGCTGACCAGAAATACTCATAAAAACAAGGCCATGACTGTTGACCTCTTGGAGTGATGTATGCACATGAAACAAATTCAGCTGTAATGTAAAGTAACATACATTTTTTACCAGCATCAGTCAAAAGTATGGGAAATGTCACGTGACTAACTATAATGACTCTTGCCAAGCAGGTTATTGCTGTTGTGTGCAAATAAGATTAGCAGCTTGTATTTTCTCAGGTCTCTGCTTTGAAACAGTAAGCCTGGCTGTGTATATAATTAGAGAGAGATTATGGCGAGGCCACTGCCAACGACCACGGCCAACTGACATACTGTGTGTGCATTTGTGTGTGTCGGCGTGAGCTGGCTGTGGTTGTTTTACCCTGCCCTCTCTATAATCTCTGTGTGTTGATGCATATGAGCGTACAAGACCACAGGTGATGTTTGTAGTGCAAAAAAACAAAAAACAGACAGGACATCAACTGAGGATGAAAAATAATTTCTTAATTTTTTTTTAAATAAAATGCAGTGTAGGAGGAAGCTTTAAACATACTCATGCCTGAGAGTGCAACTGCAAATCCTATCCCACGAAAGGCTGATGTTAATTTGATTGTCAGTGCTTGCCCTTTGTTACTCCAGGCCTCAGACTCAATCTCAGTGTAAACATGCCACACTGTGAACTTGGCAGATGTCTGCAGCTAGTATCTATCCTGCTGATGGCTCTGAGTGTTTAATTGTGAGGCCATCAATATCCTGTTTATTCAGTCTGCGTAGGAATAATCACTTCAGTAAATGTGGGATGTTTTGACAGGACTTTTAGGGTTTGTAGGTCAGAAATCTTTTCACGTGAAGCCCAGGAGGGGGAATTTTGAAAATGAATCGTACCCCTAAAGTGCGTAAAAAAATACTAGAAAATATAACACAGCTTATAAAATGTGATGTTATTTAACAATGACCACAAAAACGCAATTTTTGTGAATGCTATGTGTTTTTATATATATATTTTTAATAAATGTGCCAATGTCCATTTGTGATAAAAGCCCAGCTCTATAATTCGATTTTTTTTTACTTTTTTTTTTTTTTTTTTACGCAAATGGAATTGTGGCATTTCAATTTAGGAAAAACAGCTCCATTTTTACTCCTGCTTCACCTATCATATCAACCACACAATGCCTCTCTTTCCGTTACATTACCATCTACTTCCCATCACTCCATGTTGCCTGAAAGTTACTAAATAATAGAAGAATTATGGGTATTTTATTCAGCCACGTTTCACGCACAGTTTCACACAAATATGCGCTCAGAGCGTTTTTCTAACTGACTGCAGAATCACAGTGGTTTACTGCAGCCTGCACTAATAGACATCTCGCAGCTCACTACTTTCGCCCCCTTGCAATTAGTTTTCATTGAATGCTATTGATTTTTAACCCCTTTGAATTACATACACAAAAAGTCAACCACCTAGATGTTTGTAGTCATTAGGTGCAACTCTTTGTGTCTTCCTCAATACTAATTATGTGGGGCTGCTGGTGGCGGTATCCTCCCTTCTTCCAAGAAGGGAGGAAAAAAAAACACTACATGCACCAGTGGAGATCTAGGGTCCTGTCGCATGTGTGTGCATGGGTGTATGTGATCGAGTGTCTGTGCGCATGGCTATCCTTCCACCATGAAGCCTATGGAGAATACACCTAATAAAATAAATATGACTTGGATAAAGAAAAAAAAATGTGGAAAGTGTTTGTCCCATGGCACGTCTTCCACTGAGTCGGTAATGCATTGTATTGTCTGTGTGGCCTGGCGTTTCTCCTGCATTGTTAAAGGAAGGCTCTTAGAAATGTCTTTGCTTTACTTAAGTCTAAATAAATCCTGACATTAAATTGTTATATCCTTTGAACAGGATTTCAAGATTTATATTGAAATGTTTTTTTTTTTTGTTTTTTTTGCAAAAAGGAAAGCAAGGAAAACAAAAGAAATAAAGAACAGGAACACATCACAAACTGTATGTGATAAATAAACCTTGCCATGAAATTTATTTGCCCCCTCACACATTTCTTCATTGTTTCCTTTCTAAATATTTAATATGCTGATTTTTTTTTATATCTAGTCGAATATGACATTTTTAAATGATAATTTAATTTATTTAGGGGGAAAACTTATCCTAGCCAACCTGGCCCTACTTACATTTTTGTCACTTTGTTAAATTGTGAGTAACGTTTTATCAACCATATTGATTTATATCAGCCTGGAACGGGTCAAAAAGCCCTTTGTAAGCCAAAACCAGAGTGAGAACCCTTATCTACAAATAGAAAAAAACATCCAACATCTGTGAATCTTCCCAGGAGTTGCTCCATTCCAAAATTACACAAAGAGTGCATTGACAACTCATCCAGGAGGTCATAAAAGAACAATGACTTACAGACAAAACACAGCAGACCTCACTTGAGGTCAGTGTTCACAATTTAATAATAGAAAAGGAGCTGGATAAAAGCAAAGAGATCCAAGGTGTAAACCACTGCTTGCCAAAAGGAACATAAAAACCAGTCTAATTTATGCAAAAACATTTTATTTTATTTTTTACATTTATTGACAAGTACTTTTGGAAAAGTATTTTATGAAATCTCAAGACAAAAGTAGAACTTTTTGCAAGTGTAAGTCTGATTACATCTGGTGGAAAACCACCTCACCATTTCATCTTAAGAACATTGTACTAACAGCCAAACATGGTGGTGGTAGTGTCAAGGTCTGGGTCTGCTTTTCTGCTGGATTATGTACCGTAATTAAGGGAACCATGAATTCAACTCAGAAAGAAGGAGAACATCCCTCCATCAGTTTGCAACCATAGCCCAGAGACCACTTGGGTTAATCTATGGTATTATGATCCCAAGCACAACAGGAAAACTCCTGAATGGCTCAAAAAGACAAAATTTAAGGTTCTGGAGGGTCTTAGTAATGTCTAGCTTCAGAACCTGATTTAGATCACTTGGCATGATTGTAAACAGACTGGTTGTTCTTGAAAGCTCTCCAGTTCTGAAAGGTTTTGAGCTAGGTTAGTTTGGACAGCAGATTTTTGTTTTTCCTTAACAAAATTGTAATTTGCAGACTACATGTTCTATTAACTAGGGTTCTCTTTATCTGATATTTTTTTGATAATCCCAACATTTTAGGTGTGACAAAAAAAAAACTGAAGAAACCTGTAAAATCTGTAAAATAACATGGATTTTGAATGTCATTGCTTGGTTTAAATGTTGTAGATAAGCGTAAAAAGTTATACAGATCTGTATTTGCACCAGCCTCAGACATGTGTTTGCTCATCCTCTAAACAAGGATGGCATGCATATGTACAGAACAGATTTGGCTAGCTCCTCAGAGTTGAATCATTATACCCTTTCCTGCTGTATGGCAGCTGTTCAATGACCGAGAGGACATGTATATGTGGCAACACAGAGAAGGAGAAAGTGAATTTTACATATTTGATCTAAGAAACACATTTATTTTCTAGGTTAACTTGTAGTAATATTAAAAATGACAATGTGGGAAAGATTAGTCATTAACTGATATTATAGACAAACACGCAAACAATTTTGCTGTTAGTGAAGATGAGAATATTTTGTCGACACATAGTTATCATTCATGGTGCTTTTAAAGTCGATGATGTCGAGAAGAAAAGAAGAAAGTCAGTAAAGAAATCTGGCTTCTTTGTGTATAAAACAGAGCAGCTACACACATGTAATATTGCCATTATGTTTAAAAATGTCTTTCATATCTAACAATTTGAGGAAAATAATTCGCAGAGAGTTAAACGAAAAGCATTGGTTGAAACATTTAAAAAGCTGCTCCCCCATGAAATTTTCTGTTACTGTTTGCTGGATAACTTTAAGGAGAACCAGATCTTTACAAAGAAAATTTGAAATTGCAAAAGAAACCAAACACTTTTTTTAGATGTATGACATGTTTTTTAGTTAAACATGTTGAGGAATACTTTAATTTCAAGTTGTGTAAACAAACAATCTTTTTCCTGTTCTTCCTTTGGGGGACCGCACTGTGCTGTCCCCCAATCTATTTGCAAAGTCTACCACCATCTGTCCTTTTGCATGCCTGTTCTGGATACCAAACCTGCCCATAATTTTCTCATAACTTCTGCTCTCAGTTCCAATCTATCTATGGAAATCTACACCAATCACTGCTCTCTCACCTCTGGGGAGTGCATCACTTTGACACTCATTTTACCTCCAGAACATTCCTGACTAACCCCTCCTTCAAGGTAAGTCACTCACCATTTATCTTCCCATTCACACCATGGTAGAACACCTTGATTCTTCCTCCTAAGCTTCTAGCCTTGATACCTTTCCTCCTGGTTTTCTGAACAGTATGTCCACCTTCCTCCTTTGTGTCATGTGAGCCAACTCTCTAGCTTTTCCTGTCACAGTTACAACATTAAAAATCCCTATTCTCAGTCCTTGATTCTGGTATATCCTCATCTCTCTGTCCCTATGGACATTCTTTCTTTTCTTCTTTGCTGACCAGTAGGACCCCAATTTCCACCGCTACCCTGTCAATCACCAGCACCAATGGTGGTCATTGTTAACCTGGGCCTTGACCAATGCGGTATGGAGATCATGTTATTGACTCACATTGTAAATTTGGCAAAAGTTTTACGCCAAATGCCCTTTCCGATGCAACCCTTTGCATTTTGGGACAGGTCCAAAATAGAACGAGACACTCTGTTCCCATTGAGGCTGCATAACAAACAATCAAATCCCACAACACAGCAAAACCTACGATCATTAACTATAAAAATTAAAGATGTTAAAGGCTTATTTATTCCTCACCTATGCAAAACAACTGGTTTCTTAGAATATCAGCAAAACAAATTACATTTCTTAAATATTTTAAATTTAAAAACTTTTTTTTTTAAATCTTTGAACAGGTTGCACATTAAAATCTGGAATAGTTACTACAGCGATAAGTATATTTTGATACTGATACATCTAGGATATGGTAAGATAAGCAAACAGAGATTCTGGTGCACTCCACAAACATTGCTGTTGCACACAAATACTCAAAGTTCCCATGTGTGCAAGGGAATACTGCAGCATGAGGGTTTCAGTTCCTAGTGTCCAGTTATTTTACACACATTTTTAAGTTATTCAGTAATTATTTACATCAAAAGATTCTTCTCCTTCGGTATTGTGCCTTGACCCAAACCGTCAGCCAGGAGGTGTGTCATTAGACGAATACCAACTAATTGCTGCACTTTAACTTTATTTTAACTTCAACTTCAGCTTTTCTTGTTAATCTTTACTTCAAGCCTTAGCTCCTGTCATAACTTTTACAAATATGTGTTTTAGATTGATCTCTTTTAACTTTTATAAGTTGCTTATTATGCCCTGCGACAGACTGGCGACCTGTCCAGGGTGTACCCCGCCTCTCGCCCAGTGAACGCTGGAGATAGGCACCAGCAACCCCGCGACCCCATGAGGGATAAAGCGGTTCGGAAAATGGATGGATGGATGGAAGTTGCTTATTATCTTTCTGTCTTGTCTGTTGTTTGTGTGATTGTGTGATGGTTGCTACTACTGCTTAAACCGGAGGCAATCAAACTTTTATTCAGTTCTTTCTGTCTCAACACCTATCCAGGAGTGTTTGTCTGGTGGCTCTTACTTGACGATCAAGTACGAGCCACCAGAATTGACAAATTGCTACTACTGTTACTTGCTGCAAACAAATCCTTCAGGGATTTAATAAAGTACAGTCTTAAGTCTAAGTCGACTATTAAGTGTTTTGACCCTTGACCATAACGCTCTCCTGGTCAGTAGTGGTGGCCAGCCACTACTCACACTCCCTCCTGGCTGCCAGCTCTACTCCTCCCTCCTGTTCCATCGCCAACATGAGCCAACATAATTTTACAGTGTTGAGATATGGCAGTGGTGAATTATTGCTCACATAGTACTGCACAATGTCAAGTTCCCTTTGTAGTGTTATGTTATTTCATGAGTGTTAGGTTATACACTGTTGTTTTACACATTGTTAGGTGTTCTGCACAGTATTAAGTTTTTGCACAGGTATACTTTACTGCACATGTTTATACAAATGTTAGTGTTTCAATGGTGTTCAATGTGTTAATGGCCTTTAGGATAAAAACTTTTAGCCCATCTTATGGTCTGTGCTGTAATGGACCTGTATCTCTTACTTGATGAGTCAATATTAAACATATTGTGTGCTGAATGGTATTGGCCCCTGGTGATGCTTGATGCATTCCAGAAGCACTTGAGGACTCCAAAGGTCACGGCACTCTCAATGGAACAGCAGTAGAAGGAAACTAAGGGATGTTGGGACAGTCCAAATTTTCTGAGTGTACTGAGGAAGTACAGTTGTGCTTTTTTCTAATATGTGAGTTGGTGTTGGATGTCCATGGGACATGTGTTCCCAGGAATCTAAAATTTAGACATCCCTGCAAGCTGAATTCTCACGGTATTTGTACGTTCACAAACACTGATCCATCTCGTCCTGCTTCCATCTCAATCGTTCAGGTCCGAATAGTTTTTGGGCCAATTACATTGCTGTATTATGGTTTAAGGTGGGACACACAACTGTGACAAAAGCAAGAGCTGCTGAGCCCACAGCCAAACCAAAATAAACATGGTGGCACTGACGTATGCATACCTGCTGCTATCACATCTGGTTTGTCAGAACCCACAATTTCTTTGAAAGAAGAACAGCAAGAAGTGCCATCACCAGTGTAAACTTGTGGTTTGTTATGGCACATGCTTACATTTTCATTTGATACCGTGATTGGTAAAAAAAAACGTCTTTGGTGGGCAGGCACCAGGTGTCGCTTCAACAAAATGTAATATCTCATTTTTATGTTGCAACAACAAAGTTCGGTGTACATTTTGGTGGTCTATGTTGAACCAAGACAAAGTAGTAGCTGAATGTGAGATGAAAGGGTAGAATACACTGTTTTCAAACTCTAAGAATACAAATCTGAAAACTTTAAGGTGCATTATTATTCAGCCTCCCTTATAAATATGCACTGGTGCAGCTAACTGTTTAATATTATTATGAATAAAACTGGGCAGCTGCATCCCTTTAGCAAATAAAAGGGAGCTATTAAGATAATACAGCATCATGAAAACCAAGGAACATGCAGAGGATCAGCTAAGACCTCTGCAGGGGCTGAAGAGATCCACAGCTTAGGTGGAAGAAGCTGTTGGTAGGACAACACTTAGACATGCCTTCCCAAATCTAGCCCTTTTGGAAGACTGGGAACAAGAAAGCCATTGATGTAAGAAAACCAAAACAATTTTTGCAGTTATTGAGCATTTTTTGCACAAATGCTCTCCATCTTATTAGACTGAACTTAATCTAGTTTGTAAAGTAGAATGAGGGGGGGGGGAAATCAGTATTTAGATGTCTTATATAGCAGAGTGTTGCCCTAAACAATGTGCAGCTATAACTGCTGCCAAACGTAGTTGCACAAAGTATTGACTGGGGTGGGAATGAATACACATGCAGGCCACAGTTTGCAAATTTACTTATTTTTGTGAAGATCTTTAAAAACTGCATCCATTTTCTTCCAATTCACAATCATAAAAAAATTTGTTTTGGTCTAAAAGATACAATCCCAATTAAATTACATTGAAGTTTGTAGGTGTAATGTGTAACCATGTGAAAAAGTTCAAAGGGTACGGAAATATATTAGCAATTTATTTTTTAGTAATTTTTTTCTGGTGCCTTCAAATCTTCTGTAAGTCAAATCACAGCCAACGACAAAAATCACACCTTATAATTGGTTTTAGTTAGGCTTTGAAATCAGATTTATGTGAGCTCTCTTTTGTATTTAAAAAAACAGAGCCATGGAAACTGTCAAGCTCTTGGAATGTTTCACAGGAGAGCTTGTCAACCAAAATGGATCTTTGGTAACCAATTTGATTTAATTCCTTTTCAAACCAGACTCAAATTGACACTTTTAATTTTATCCAAATGGTTATTGTAGATAATGTCTTTAACCACCCTGAAGTAGTTGGGTTTTTTCATACATTTAGATGTACAGCAATTCCTGTTTGACTTAAATTGCTTCCCAACATTTGGGTATCTTACCTTTTCTCAGCAAAATATTTAGATTAGGCAAGGCAAGTTTATTTATATAGCACTTTTCTGTAACAAGACAATTCAAAGTGCTGTACATGGACAGAAAAAATATTACAGACATAGGGAAAACAAAGGAATAAGCTAGGCAAATCCTTGACTAGACTTATTTCATACATTATCAAACAGACAAAAAGACTTAATTGCTTTTATTAATAATAATAAATAAGCTATGTATATTCTTGGGGATTTCTGATCTATAGTAATTTTGTACAGCTATTCCAAAGCTACAACTTGAATAACTTTACTTGTTTCATTGTTTCACCGGAACAAGCTTCATCACAAAAAAATGAAAGCTTATTTTTTTTTATATTCATACATTGTTCAAAGCTAAAGCTTGAGGTCTCTGAATTACCCAAGATAATTTAAAGTGCTCTAGAGGACATCAAAGGAAATATAGAAATAAAATAAAGTAGAAACAAATGTGTCAAATATTTGATTAGTCAGATCAAACACTGCAGGAAACAAAAAATTATTTCTGTCATAATTTAAAACAAAACAGTTTCTGCACATTTTCATGGAGTTTATTCCAGAGCTGAGAAGATTTAGGCAATACTTGTAATAGAGGTTTTCTGTTTTTATTTTGATGTGAGTTCACGGTACAACTTTCTTTGACTGTAAACACTTTTGTCAAACTATGATTTGTTCAGATAAACATTATTTAAAAGGGACAAGACAGAAAACACCGTTTTCAGATTGCGCTTCTAGTAAGGTCAGTCACTAAGGTATACTCAGTGACAATTGCTCAAATGTGAATCAAGGGTACATAACTTATTAGCTCAAGCATACCATTTTTGCTTATGATTGAACCAATAAATATGCAAATAGACAGCGACTCTGATATGTTTAAATTGATGCTTGCATTTGTATAAAGAGCACCTTGACATTGTGAAGAATCACATTTATCCACATACTTTGACATCAGCATTCTGTTATTTGTTCACCAAAGGTCATCGTTCAGTTTTTTTCCCCCCTTTGGCACCTAATTAAAATTGTTTGTTTGACAGCTTCACGGGGGTGTCTCGGCTATAGGTCTTATGTTTCAACAGTTTAAAGGTTTTCTGTGGAAAGTTTTTAGCCCTTGGATCAAAGTCAGAGAGATCCTCTAATTATGACGAGGCTTAGACTGGGTGTCTCACTCTCTCTTTCCCACCTGCTCTGTTGATCTCTCCGTCACTGACTCAGCCATCTATCACAGTGTTTCTTTGATAATTACATGCCAAAATGACTTAAAACCCCCTCCACTAGGTGTAAGGCATTGCAGCCTAAATGACATGCCAACTCCCCCTGAGGACTTTTAAACAAGGTGTGTAAGGAGAACAGTGTACAGTTCCTATCCCCCTTTCCCAAAACTGTTCTGCAAGAGCTAATTACGGTCTTTCATAATCCTCTGACTCGTTATTTTGACTAAACAAGATCACTCGGAATCGTTCCTTTTCTGCACGTGTCTGTGGGAGCAAGAGTGGAACAAGCTGCCAGAAAGCGATGCTGAAGACAGGCTGCCATTCAGCAAAACCGATAATGAACCAGTGTACAGCAAAGTGGAGGCTTATTTATTTATTTTAACGGTTTCAGCGAGCAGGGAGGATGGAGGATGACCCCTTTGTGTTTGTCAGGAGATGGAAATGAGACTTCAGGAAAGAGGGACGGCAAGGAAATAGAATGTTGATGGGCAAAATGCCAAGCCACAGAGTCTCCTGTGGGTTCCTCCATGACGCAGCTGTGTATGCATGTCTGTGTGTGTACAGGTGTGTATGGAGGAGCAAACCCCCAGAACAAGCCAGCAGAGCCTGAACATTTGGCACTTGCAGTTCATGTGTTAAATGTGGGCATGGTTGTCAGCGTGTAAGGAGGTGTGTTGAACTTGCTTAGCATGTCTGTTGGACACCTGCACACTTTGTATACTTTAACACACCACGGCAGAGTCATGCAGCCACAGAGCTCCGCTTGTGTGTCTGGTTGCTTCAGTGTGACTGTAAGTATACCAGTTAGACTAACAGTTGAGTTTGTGTGAGTGAGCAATCCGAAAAAGAAGTCAGTGATCATTGTGAAGTAGTTTTGTTTTTTATGTTTATGTGTTTTCTATGTGTTTTCTTTTTTTTAATGATATGAACTAGTTTTGTCTGAAATAAAGGTAAATATATCAAAAAAGAGAACTAACGTTCATTTGCAGGGATGCGGGTGATTTGAGTTTGTATGTGTTTAGAACTTAGAAATAAGTTCTAGTGTTTACACAGTGCCTAGCTAAGGTATGAAACTTGTTATGCTTTCTGGCAGTTTGCAATATTGCATCAACATACTCATGTAAATATTGTCAAAATTGTATGTAAAAAAAATGGTGAATAACTGTGCAGTGGAAGGAAAAGGGATAGTCTTCATTTATTTTTTGCAAACAAAAATCTGAGAAATGTGACATGCCGTCCTGAGCTAATACTTTGTAGAACTGCTTCTCATTGCATACGGGTAAAAGTTGTTTCTACCAGCTTTGCACCTCCAGGGACTGAACTGAAGTACATTAAAGTTAGATGCAGAGCAATTTTAAAATCCAGATCTATTTTATGTCTTCACTTTGTGCCATTCCAACATATAAGGATTTGATGTAAACAGTTTTTTTGGAGCTCTGGCTGTATGCTTAGAGTAACTGTCATGTTGGACATGGACATTTGTCACCAGACTCAAGTATTTAGCTCAGTTTGGTAACGCTGACCAGTTTTCCTGTCACTACTTAAGAAAATCCTGCTAGAGCATGGCCCCGCCACCTCTATAGTTCAAAAGAGAGATGGTGTTTTCAGGCCGATGTGCAGTGTTCATTTTTTCAAAATATAGGGATTTGCATGTAAGCCGAAATAGTAAATTTTGGTAAAGTTTGAGCAAACCACCGTGTTTCATCTATGCTGTATTTCACTTACAGTTTGTGGGAAACTGCAAATGGAACATCTTGTGGCTTTCTTTTAGGAATAGCTTTTTATCTTGTGCTTGTTTTCTAAATTTGAATTTACAGAAAGCATGACAGATAGATGTCTTACCAACAGCGTTTTTTTCACTTGTTACGTTCTGCAACTTCTGCAGATCCCATAGGCCCTTTGCTACTCTTCTTGGAGGCCTGTTTGTATAGATGGAAACCCATGTCTTAGCAAGTTGATATTACTGCCACACTTCACCATTTTCAGACAATGGACTTAACAGTGCTCTGAGATGTTTGATGCTTTGGATATTTTCTGATGACGTAACATTGCTTTAAGCATTTCCACACCTGTTTTGACTTTTATTAGCAAACTTATATCAAAACAATATATATTATTTTCAATGAGCTTCACAGCCATATAGTAGTCTATTGGTTTAGGACAGCAATTTCTAATAATAAGTCCTGAGGTGTGTGGTTGTTCTATTACAAAATGTAAAAAGGTTAGAAATAGTTTTGCAAGTCCCTATATATGTTCTTCTTTTTACAAAAAGAATAGTTTAAGGCTTGTGGCAGACCATTTAATTTTGTGGTTTGAAAGGCCTGCATCATTTCACGTGCCTCCATTCTTGAGGCTTCTACTGCTGTGTTAAACTACACAGTTTCAGTTTTAAGGCAATTGAGGTAGGTTTGAGGTTTACTCTGTGACAAGTCGACTTATGGTGCTTTTCAACTGTGGGACACACTTGCATCCCCAACTGCCAGAATCTGAACCCGAAAATACACCGTGTACCTGCAACACAGGATGAAGATAGGTTTTACATTGTGCCGGTTCATTTTAGGCAGTATCTAAAGCAACAGTGACCTCTGTGGTTTCAAAGGAGAACTACAAAAAAGGAGGCGTATAAAGTTGGTATTACAGGATTTGAAATTTCTCCCCATCTTTTTAAGTGTAATTTTGTCAGCTACCTCAGATATTTTCCTCCATGTTTCCACTGATTAAGAAGGCAAATAGGTTCAATATGAACCTAGCTGAGATACAATTGCAGGGGCAGTATTCCTTTTAAATTATAATGGTTTGAAACAAGAATAAAAGGATGAATTAAAAATAGGGGACATGTGCCTAAATGAAATCTGTCTCTTTGTATCGTGTATGCCTCTTTGTCTGTCAATCTTGTTAGTCCACCTCTGTGTAAGTCACTGTGCTTCTGTATGTGTATATGTCTGCATGGGAGAGAGAAGAACTGACTGTCAGACTGTCTGTCTATCACCACTGATACCAGTAGTTTGCTGGAGGGGAAACATCCAGATATTTCTGCTTGACCGTACAGTTGCCCAGCCTGAGACGGCCTCTCTTCCTGTGCCGGCCCCTCTGCGGACAGCTGTGCTGGGTGTGGATGTGTCTGTTCGTGTCTTGGTGTGTGTGCCTGTGTTTATGCACGTCAGACAACTCGAGACTATGTGGGGGCCAGTTGGACAGTGATTTTGGAATCTGTTTCACCCTCAGGTGACTGTCAAGCTGTCAGAAAAGCAGGTTTGTTCCAGCTCAGGATGTATCTCGCCATGTTTATATTTGCAGCTATTTTCCCCTTTGAGTGCTAACATCTTGTTGACAATGCTGTACAGAGAGAGGCTGGACAGGTAAATAAGTCACACAGTGCTTCTGGCCAGTTGATGCAGGGGTATCTCAAGAAGCAGGACTTGCAAGATAAGGAAACTGCACACCAATATTTTATGTCTCAACATATGTTTTCATGTCGGAGAGAAGAGTCATGATTTATTAATATAACTTTAAATGATTGTAATGCTAGAAGTTACAGTTAAATAGATTTTTCTATGTCATGTTAACCATTTGTTTTCCCCATGTATTAACAGTGCATTAAGTATAAAAGTTAAGAATAACAGGTTACAATGGTAACTTGTTTATTTTATTTGACCTTATTTAACCATATATCTTAATACCCCAAGGATATTAAAACTCCTCTATTTCCTGTGGAGACCTGACCGAGAATAAGAGCATAACTTAAACCACAATTGTCAGAGATGTAAGACTAAAAGACAAAAAGACAATAATAACAGCAAAAAAATATAGTATATGATTTAAAAAAGTGAATTACTGAACATCAGAACACACAATTAAATCAGTCTCAAATACTTGTGTGTTGGATTTAAAAGCACTCTGTAAAACCAGCTCTGTCATTTTCCAGTCAATCAACTGATTGTTCCATGTAAAAAAGAGTGGGGTGGACATGGGCCCTTTTCCCATTTTCAGTGAGAGAATATGAAATTGAATGTGTGATCATTTGATCAAATATAGTAATGATTAATACTTTGCAGTGTCATCAAATCATAAATATAAGTTTTCAGAAATCCAAGAATTGCCTTGCATATACAGATCTACCTTGGCTGAGCCTTTGAATGACCAAATAATACCATCCCACCCTTTTGGGGTAATACAGTGACATAAATTTGTTTGCAGCTCTGGTATTGATCAAAATGTCCTAAAATAGTATTTTATTGTGGTATTTCACACCGTTAAATGTACAAAAATACAACCTTTGTTGTTTGTGTTTCCTCTTGCTTATAAGGCAACATTTACTAGTCTTGTATGAAATGTGTCTTGTTCTTTGTCCATATCTCTTTACAAAATTGTTGTTAAGAATACCAGGTCTTCTCTTGTCCTCAGTTCACCCCACATGTTTTTCATAGGATTTAAGTCTGTAGCCTGAAGGCAAACAACTTTTGTGTTGATTTAGCCGACGTATGTTGTTGGATCAGCATACCATTGAATAACTGAATGCGACTAATTTTCAGCTTGCCAAAAAGGTCCACTATATTTCTATTTCAAATGTACTGGTATTTCAAAGAGGTTGTGTTGACATGTAGTGTTACAATGTTCCCAGGGCCTTTGGAGGGGAAAAAGCCCCACAGCAATCAACATCCTCCACTATACCTAACAGCATATCATGTCTTTTGTTTCACATGAAACCAACCTTGAATGTTTGTTGCTGAAAAGGTCAATCTTTCTCAACCCAGATACCCTTACAGCAGAGTTTAGCCAAACTCCACTTGCTTTCTTTGTGATTAAAGAACATAAAAGGGGGTTTCCTCCCGCAAAAAAGTATTGGCATTTAGATAGCATCAATAGTTGTTGTGGAGAACTGGTGACTCAAATATATAACTGTTTGTTGTACCTCTCTTATAATGTGCTTTGCAGAATACTTTTACCTTTCCAAAAATCATCTTCACTGTTCATAGCAGAAAGATGAAGAAGATTTCCAATCAGAGCAGGTCATAATGGCTAAAAGAAAAGGCAGCATTGGGTCATGTCATATTTATACTCTAAGGGGAGAAAAACACCCATAGATTATTATTAACACATTCTTAGAAACTTTAATCACCTTAAAAAAGCTTAGCATAAATAAAATAATAGTTTTAAAAGGATTGTTAAGAGCAAATGTGCCAGCAGCGGCGAGTTTATTTAAAATAAATACTCCTCAACATAGATTATTGTCCCCCAGTGAATAAAAGTACTTAAACTAAAAGTGGCTTTTTCTTGAATTGTTGGCAGTGAATAAAGAGATCAATTACTGTAAGGGTTTTTACAGATCTTTCCAAAGATTGCCACAACACGTCTGTATTTACTCGATTAGCATAGGAAAAGGGTGATGTAAGGCTGTGTTAAATGAGTTACTTTAAGTATTGGCTGAAGACATTCATGCTCTGCATCTGAAAACTATGTGAACTTCATATTTCTCCTAAATCCATTTGGACTGAGAATTTAGACTGAAACGAGACTGGAAAAGTATAAGCAGTATATCTACTGCATCCATGTGCTTTATCACTGGGCAGATAACAATGAGCCTCTTAGTTTATCGTCGAACACAAGGCACTCCACTCTTTTCATTGTCTGCCGTCCCTGGGTAAAAATGCCCTAATCATTCCTTGGTCCCTGCAGCATTGAGATCAAAGTGAGAAAAGGCCTCTTTGGCAAAACACCTATTACCTATTGTATGGCAACAACTGTACATTAGTTACATACATTTAAAAAACACACAATAATTGAACTCCCCTTTGGACATGAACAATAGAAAGACTCATATCCAAAAACAAAGATATTTTCAATCCAGGACGATAATAAGTAAAAGCATTAGAGATTACTGTTGGATTTTTGTTCAAGCCTGTTATCAAAGAGCAACAATGGAAGAGATAGAGAGCATAGGCTTTCATGAAACTGAAACTTTTTTTTTTCTCTCAAAGCCATCCTGCGCTGTGAAAAATAATCGCCCGGACACAAGTCCATTGTGTGAGGGCCAGTATAACCATCAGCAGCATAATGATGTCTGCTGTTTCTGATTACATGCTTCCATCACTTCCCAAAAGATAGGTGATCAAATACAGAGACAGCAGGGTGCCAAACACATGTGGCAGCAAATGTGAGGATTTACATCTGTACTCTCCATATGAGCAAAAGCTTTGCAGTGGACCTCCAATGGGCCCTGAAGGACGGTCCAGAAATGCATGTTTCCAGACACACTGTATTTCCCAGCTTCAAAACGATTTATTTTATTATCTTCACTTTGACGAACACCTATGGGAACACCCACAGAAGATGAAATTCCGAACATTTCACCAAGAGGAAAATGGACCAACACAACCGAATTATGTTTTCAACAACCTTTGTGTTCTTTCGAAACAAACGCAGAGGTCTACAGACAATTCAGCATAAGCTCAACTACAGACAACTGCACAAACACACAACAAGGCGCTGTGACGTGCAAATATGCAGTCACAGCGCACGGAAGGGATTACAATATTTCCCCCCTTTATCCAGATTAGACAAGATCAAATTATTTCCCTTCTGTGATGCCAGTTTTCCGCTGTCTAATGCCGGCTTTTCAAACAACACAGGGTTTATTGTGAGCAGAGTATAAAGCAGCAGATTTCAAATTCCTGTCATATGTGCTGTGACAGAATGCAGCAGCTCTGCTCACATTCAGTGGAAGGCGGCCCTCGCAGGCCACTTACACTGGCTCCAGCTAAGCTGTTTATGTCCCCCATTCATCAGTTACACAGGCCAGAGAGTGTAAACACAACAGTATCTTTTTAATTGTGCTGTTTCAAGCCTTGCTTCTCTGTCGAATTAGAGAGCAGACCACTCTCTGTTTCTCCCAGAGTTTAGCAGATTAGCAGCCTTCCTGTAAGGGTGGCTCGGTTTGAGTTGTCACCGAATCAGCTTAAACTTCCCTCAGTGAGCTTGGAGCAGCGTGATAACAGCCCTCCGGTATGTTTGCAGGGCAGAGATGCTGCGGATCTGGAGCGGTGGCTGGATGAGAGCATGTGTTTGCTTGTGTTTGCATGTCTAGCATACTTTTCTGTTTGTTTGTCCCTTCATTTGTTAACAAGTCAAAGATGAAAGGAAACTCAGATATACCAGTCTCTGTGTGTGCCTATTTATACATGAGTGTTTGACAGAAAAGGACTGGGTGATATACTATTAAGAAACAAAAACAGTGTGTTGACTTAGGTTTAGGGCCAGGACCATGTTTGCTCGTTTCTACCTCTTTCATTCCTCTTCCTCCATCATCCCTACCTTCTTCCTCCTCACCTCCACCAATCCTCACTCCTTGCTCTTCAACCCTCATCCCTACGTCCTTCATTCTTTTGTCTCATCCTAACCTCTTTCATCCATACATAATCCCTACCTCCAATTAGATACCTAAATCATCCCTCACCCAAACCTCCCGAAACCATCATTCCTACCTGCTTTATACCTCATTTCAACTTCCACTATCCCTCATTTCTACCATCATCTCTAAAAACAAATTCCAACCTCTGTTCATCTCTACCTGCTTCATGCATTGTCCATAGCTCCTCAATCCCTTATGCTAGCCCTGTTTATGCAAAATCCTGCATCCAACCCCCATTCATCCACATTTGTAACTATCATCACTGTCTCATTGATCTCTCATTCCTACCTATTCCCTCCTACCTTTTTCATCTCATACCCTTATCTCCTTCAACCATTGTCTCCCTACAGCTACCTCATCAGCATTTTCAAGCATAGCAGAGTACTTAGAAAGAACTCCTCCACCCCAAGTCTCTATTTTCCAATCCCCCAACAGACATTACCTTAGATGATTCCATCAAAATTCACCAACTCTTACCATATCCACAATATTCTTCAATAACTCTTTTAAGATGACCTTTCTCTGTTATGTTCTGTACTAGTAAAGCCCAAAGTAAATTGAGATGTGATAAGACACCAATAAGAAAAAGCATATTTTACAAACTACAGCTACATTGCTCCAGTCACTTTAGTCAATGTTAATATTGTATCCTCAGGGCTATTATTGGAAAATGGCAAAGCAGACTTACTGAAGAATAAAGGGCACCAGCAGTCAGCCTTTTTTGGAAAAAAATGATCAGTCTTAAAATAGAAAATAAAAACACATTTCCATTATAACATGATTCTATACAAATCATAATAAACCCATGGATCTTACATTTGAATCCTGTCTGTGGATTGTACCCATTGTTAATTCATCACACGGTATGTAAATGGTTTACACCGAAAGTTTGTCTGACAGTCATGGGAGGACAGCATACCCTGT
Source organism: Fundulus heteroclitus (assembly GCF_011125445.2). Classification (NCBI taxonomy): domain Eukaryota; kingdom Metazoa; phylum Chordata; class Actinopteri; order Cyprinodontiformes; family Fundulidae; genus Fundulus; species Fundulus heteroclitus. Next base: position 26,915 of record NW_023396777.1, read on the forward strand.
CAGCCCAGCATCCTCAGGGGCCCAATCCTGAAGGGCCCTAATGGGAGGTAGGACTCAAGAGAGCCAGGCCTCTTGCACAGTCAAGGGTAGTCAGAACATGTGCGAAGCTTACCTGTCATCACCCACCTTTAAACGGGGCTTATATAGGTTGTCGGAGTCTAGGATTGAGCCATGGCTACTAAAAAACGTTGCAAGACTGACTCACTTTAGTGATGTAGATGGTGTAAAATATTGAATGAAATGTGCTGCATGACTGGCTTAATTTTTATTCTCACATTTAACTTTATGATGTTCAAATTTACTTGTGGATCCCCGATATAGTCTCCAAGTGCATTTTGGGTAAAACTCGTCACCAATCGTCCACCAACATCATCATCAGTCACCTGTCAACAGATAAATGACATGGTTGATTATTATGGACTAAGTTAACATGAGTGGAACTTCATATAACCATAAAAGTGGAGTGGTAAAGCAAAAAGAAAAGGATAAAAGAGAGCAAGGAAAGTCAAGTTACAAAAACTGGACACATGTTTTGTTCGTCGTCCTGGAGATGAACACAAAATATTGGTTGGCAGTGAGTCAGGCCTGCCAAGACTGCCAGAACAGCCAGGGAGCCAGGTTGATTACAGGTAGCAGTTCTAACAATCACTATACACGATGTATGAGTTGGTTGTAAACTGTTGGTTGTAAATTGTAGTAGCCCGGCTGCCTAGCTTATATCTCCTTCTTTGTCTCTCAGTGCTATAGAGGGGATGTTAGGGACTCAGCAGTGGCCAGCTACTCCAGGGTAGATTCACACCTGGAGCCTGTCCCACAGCCCCCCTCCTTACCAGCTCTGGACACTGGAAATGAAAGCAGCAGCAGCTCTACTCCTGCTACATGTTACACGCAAACCGCAGATGATGATACCCCTCCTCTGGAATGTTTTCCCACTGATCGGGCCAATTTTGCAGAAAACATCCAGGACGGCAACATTAAAAGATATGGCCTTAATATGGGCCTATGCAGACCCAGAGGTCCATTCCCCACTGATAACGACAATCTAATGTTTTTTCGGAAAGTTATTACACCTCTACCACTAAAGTTGGGATGAAACTTCACCACAGCTGGATGTGCTATTCCCCCAAATTAGACTGCTGTCACTGTAAGTCTTGTTGGCTTTTAGCCAACCAAAATGCTCTGTATTACAACAACACCTGGGTAAACGGAATAAGAGACTGGAAACATCTCCCTGCCAAAGTTGAGAAGCATGACTCCGCGCAAATACATTGATTCCACTAACAAAAGCCTTCAAAGCCGTTTTCTGGTGTTCTTTTAAGGAATTTATATTCAGTAGATTGGACAACACAAATGAAATAGCAGCATCAATGTTACCAGGTGACTAGATTTCTCTAATGAAAACTGGGGACGGCTCTAATTTTGCTTAGCGATCAGGCGGGCACAGAGTCTGTCTCTAGGGTTGGTTTGTTTTGCCTGTTCTACAATGCCGATGGGTCGAGGAAGGCGCGTTCGACTCAGCTCTACTTCTACATCAGGATAGCGGCCGGACCGGGTAAATACTTTTGCTGCGTCAAACTTTTTAACTCCAACATGATACACTGAAATTGGGGACATTTCCAGGGACAGCTTTTTCCGGGGACGCGTCATCCAAAATGGGGATTTGGGGATTTCTGGTCACCCTTGCTTTTTTGCTGCGAGTCGCCATTTTTGTCTGAATCCAAACAGTTGCTTCTCTGATACATCACATCTGCAAAAATCCCGCCCTGTAATGAATTATGAATCAGAACCCGGTATTCAGCCAGACACAATAGAAAATGATAAGGTGATTTATTAAATGAATGAACAAACAGAAACAGTCCTTGGGAAAGTCCAGGGAGGAGACAGGCAATGGGAGCTGCAGGGAGCAGACTCAGACCAGGGCAATAATCCAGGAGGGAGGCAGAGATCCAGTGGCAGTCTAGACCAGGGACTCAAAGACTCAGGTCCACACCAGGTCCGAGCAAACTGGTAACTCAGAAGCACAGAGGTTAGCAGGCTTGACAACTTACGGACAGGCTTGGGTGGGGTTCACGGGCAGACAATCCAGGGTAGAATAGAGCAGAATCCAAGGTCCAGAAACAGATCAAGTCCGATAACTAGGCAGGCAAAACAGGAACAGACAGGGATCGGGCTGGCTCGGTAACGTGAAGCAGAAAACAGGGTCATAAGCAAACAGGAAGGCAGAGTAAGGATCGCTGGAAGTACACACCATGAAGATAGAGACGTTCTGGCAGGGAAGTGACAGAGGAGGCAGGCTTAAATAGGCAGGAGAACAAAGGTGAGCAGAGTGAGCTAATCAGCCAGAACAGGTGGAGGTCATAAGGGGAAGGTAAGTGGCTGAAGAAGGAAACAAGCTGACAGAAAATAAGTTGAAGGGGACAGAAACTAAACTAAACCAATCCAGAACATAAATAACCACAAAGACCAAACCTGAGATACAAACCCAAACTAAAACTAGACTAATACTAAGACCAATAACTCAAATCATGACACGCCCAGCGATCTTGACTCGTCCATTTTATGTGGTACTGAAATCCCTCCCAATGGCAGCGATTCCAGGTGGATGTATGGAGCCATGTGGAGCTTGGTGGAACTATATCCATCTGGCAAGAGTCAGGTTAGTCAAAATACATCTGATGTATAAACACTGCCCCACAGTTACTGGAAGCTAAGGACATGGATATTCTGAAAGCATCTACTCTCCTGCAAAACAAGGCTAAGTCTGCCACTCTTGCTCTAGTTAAAAGTCGGAGAAGTCAAATGCAGTTTGAAGCAACCAGGGCCAGGAAAGTTAAGCATCATTTTAATGAACTTTTTGAAGACAGCCGCCTCACTGACATAGAGAGCAATTTTTGGGTGAAGGTTTACAATGCATGTCTTGATATCATAATCAAGAAACTGTTCCAAAGACTCACCAGCTTAATGTAACTGAATATGTTTCAAGCAGTTCCAGCTAACACAATGCTGCAAGCAGGAGATGAGGAGTTGCACCAATCTGCCCGGCGGCTTGGTGAGCACTGCAGTCTGGATATCGTCCCCAGCTTCCCTGGCCAGCTGCTTTGTTTTAGAACCTCTTTCAGGGACCAGATAAGGTAAAAGTCTGTTGCGGATCTGGCAAAAATATTCCTTGTCAACCACACAGCAGTAACTTCTACATACAGGTTTGCACTGCCCTCTTCTCAATACCGTAGCAAACCGCTGAGTGTTCATTCTCCTAGTTAAAACTCATTAAAAAACAAATGAGGAGTACAGTGGAACAGGAGGGACTGAGTGGACTTACCATGTTGTCCATAGAGAATGAGAGAGCAAAGAAAATTTACATAGCTTCGTGGGAGTTTGCGGAGCACAAGGTTCATTGTATGCCCTTTAGATAGTGGTGTGTGGGCCTACAGTACTACATATTGAAATTGTGTTTGAGATCATGTGCCAGTTTTACTAAATGTTATAGCTACGAATACAGGCTCTGAGTTGAAAGTTAACGTAGGTGTCAAGATGATGCGGTCGCTATCCGTGGTGCTGAAATGCTTTAAATTTGTGTTGTTTTATTATTGGTGAACATGTAGCCTAGTATTTTTGTTGTTCTTTTGGTTTATATTTCATGTCCGTTTGACAGACTTTAAATCACAGTCACTCTCTGTGGTGCCAAAGCTTGTAAGCCCTGCTGTTGTGGGCATGTGTATGTTGTAAAATTATTTTATAAAGGTCCCGGTCATTTGCACCGCACCCGGCCAGGCTCTGATTTGATCAGTTAATGGGAGGCACCCATTTCTTAACCGAAAGAACAATTTTACGTGTAATGTGGTAAAAAAAACATACTTTGTTTGTAAAGTCTCTGCAGTTAAATAAAATTTCCAGAACATCAGAAGGTACATCATAGATGGAGCAAAGACAAACTGCATAACTCTCAGCTAGTTAGGGGTTGGTTATCTGTCTGGGGGTTGGTTTGTTTTGCCTGATCTGCAACGTCGACGGAGCAGGGAAGGAGCATTCGGCTCAGCTCTTCTACTACGTCGGAACAGGGGCAGGACCGGGTAAATACGTCTTGTTGCGCTAAACTCTATAATGAGACACTGAAATCAGAGACATTTCCAGGGACAGCTTTTACTGGGAACAGGTCATCCAAAACAGGGACTGTAATCATTTGAAAAAAAAAAGATTTTTAGATTGTGACTAAACTTCACCAAATGCCATTATAAATATATCGGTACCACAAACAAAAAATCCTGATGGACATTTCACAAGTATTTTTGTTGCGTTATTTATTAAGCAATTGCTAGATAATAAAAAAGTAAATATTTTTCTAAATGTCTAACTAACAATTATTAACATAAAGAAATCATTTATCCTTCTCCCTTTGAAATGTTAACTTTGGTGTGTATTTATGTGTTACAAGAAGACTGAAAGGTTCAAAGGAAAATAATAAATGTAAAAAAGAAAAATATAAAACATCCTTTCAAAACCCAAATTTGTAAATTTCTTTAAACACCTAAGAACAGAGTAAATTTTTTCAATCTAAGCAATTATCACTTACTGGCATTGCATTTTTCATTACATCATGTGGTTTTTGCAGAAAAATCAATTGGTGGACATTTAGTTTTTAAAAATTCAAGTGTTGTTTTTACAAAACTGGAGCATGAATATAAACCTGGCAGTTCAAATAAGGTTTGCCTGTCTGTACACATGGATACAATAGGCAAAAAGAAAATTAAAATAATGTTCCTCATTGTACCTCCCATTATTTATTGTAAGATCAAGTGAATCAAGTTTCAATCAATGAAAAGGCAAGGGAAATTTATTTGTATAGCACATTTCAGTACGGAGACAATGCAAAGTGCTTTACATGATTAATATAAAGGAACAAAACAGAATAAAAGCAAGTAGGAATAAAATGTAGAAACAAAATAGAACATGGAAAAATAGAAACTAAAAGCAAACATTAAAAACAGTTGGACTACAAAGCGGAACTAAAGATGTTTCAGTAAAACAGTTTAACTAGAACTACAGTCTCTATGGTGGCTTTGTAGAAAATCACCAGCAGCCTTTCCTCTAGGTTGCTCCTCCTGAGCACACTCAGGAAGTGGAGACGCTGCTGAGCCTTCCTCACCACTGCCGCGGTATTTGCAATCCAAGAGAGGTCATCCGATATCTGCACGCCCAGGGATATCATGGAGTGGACCCTTTTGACACAGTGCTTATGGATGTAGAGTCTGTCCTTCCTGAAGTCCAGAATGAGTTATTTTGTTTTTGATGTAGACATGTCCTGATGTGCTGGGAGACCTGTTTCTCAAAGCACTCCATGACTACAGGTGTAAGTGCAACAAGCCTGTAGTCGTTGGGGTTGTCCACTGCTTTCTTCTTGGGGATGGGGATGATGGTCGCCTTCCTCGGGTTCACTGTCCTTAGTACCCGTCTCACTGCATGGTACCGAAGTGTGCTGGGGCTGGGGGGATATGGGAGTGATGTTACAGCTGAGGGTCTGACTGACTCAAAGTGGGCAAAGAAGTGGTTCAGATCCTCTGCCAGTGAGGCATCAGTGCTAGCTGTTGCCTGGTCACTGCTTCAGTAGTTTGTTAGGTAATTTATCCCCTGCCACATCTTGCTAGGGTTATTTTTCATCAAAATGATCCTCAAACTTCCTCTTATAAGGTGTCTTGGTTTCGCTGATACCTCTTTTCGAGTAAGCCCTGGCAGGACTATACATTGCCTTGTCTCTTAACTTGAAGGTATTGTTGCGGCTTATTAGGAGGGATTGCACTTTGCTGTTTTTGGTTTGAAAACACCCTGAGGCTTTTGTTAACTGGAACATTGTCAACACATATTCTGATGTAGGAGAGTACAGTGTCCGTGTACTCCTGGAGGTTGTGGCTGGAGCCTTTAGGCCAAGTTTTTATATTGTCTTTGACTGAGGCTTTGTTTTCCTCAGCAGGGGGCGTGTAGATGGGGGTGAGGGACATAGAGAGGTGGTCAGATCCAGCCAGGTGGGGGAGGGGTGTAGCTCTGTAAGCATGTCTGACGTTTGAATAAGCATGGTTCAAAGTATCATCCCCTCTGGTAGCAAAATCCACAAATTGGACAAATTTGGCATGTACAGTTTTTCAGCACGCTTGGTTAAAAATACAAGCGACAATAAAAAACACATGGGGATGGGCAAGTTGCTGTTTTTTTTTTACATTATTAAGCAAAAGAAGTGCGGAAAGAAAGCGTAAGTAAGCCTAACCCTGTAGATCAGGTGGGTCTTCGACCACTCCGAGCTGTGACTTTACAGCAAGGCGTTGGAGGATGGTCTGCTGGGTCTTACAGCAGCTCTGTCATTTGGCGCCTTCTTGCATTGTGAAAGCTCTGCGGTACTGCTGGCACATGGCACAACAATGTTTATGTCTGCTCATTGCGCCTGGTGCCATTTCGGTTTCAAGATCAGTAAACACTATCAGGGTGAACCCTTTAAGAGAAAAATAATTTAGTGAATATGTTCTCATGAACCAAGCCTTGCTCTCTCGTTCCTGGAATATCGAAGCCTTATGACTTGTTATAAACTGGATTACAAATCATAAACTTCTTTTCCTGCAGCAATGCGATATTTTCAACCTAAATTTCAGCAAGACACATGGTATCTGTCTAGAGCTCTAGAGACTCACACATTAAGTAACTCACTCACATCATTCATACATTTGTGGGCACCATTGGCCCCATCCATTTTCTCATAGAGGTAAAAGAATTGCTGAACATTTGACGTTGCCCTGTACAAAGTGGAGATTGATGCCGACCACAGGAACAGGACGAATAAGTTCTCAGTGTTAAGAGCAATACTTTCAAACCATTGTGAAGGTGAGAAAATCCAACCTAAAATGACATCAGTCCCACTCATTTAATGTGTCACAACATAGTTACAGCAGCAACATGCCATGAAAAGCCTTTAAACAAAACACTTTATTTATGAGAAGAAATCACTGCTCATAAATGGTTCCAATATTTCCCGTGTTTCAAAGACACATTGTGGAAACCTGATTTGCTAGGTTGTTTATCCCAGCGTGTTGTTCCCCCGGGAATCTTCACTATTCGTGTGAAAAATAGCACCTAAATGTAGACCAGTAGCTGAAGCATTTTGTTTGGATTTAGACAAGACAGTGGAAGGAGAAAGTAAAACCGTAAAGAAAAATGAGATGACAGTCTTGGTATAAAATATGTTACAGAGAGACAATTACAAAAACAGTCAACCTACATGATTCTTAACAAAAGCTATTAAATAACCTTCATTTTAAATTCATACTAAATAAAAAGAGATGGCATAAAACCAAAACTTCCCAAGAAAATAAGGAGACACTTGTTCAGCTGTTCCTATTGTTGCTTTGCCAAACTTTGTCAGTAAGTTGGAAGGAAAAGCTTGGTAGAACATGATTTAAAAGCAGTCTTTCTCCAGAACAAAAGTGTACAAGTAATGTAAGTGGATTTAAAAGGATAAGCTGATGTGGATAGAAGCCAAAACATTTTTGTATCCCATTCATGAAGATCTTAGAGAACACTTCTGTAGCCTTGTTGTTAAATCTCATAGATATCCTGTCATTTTGAAGGGATATTTTAAAAATACATATATTCAACAGACAATTGAATTTCTATTAATCTTTTCAAAGGCAAGCGGGTGTGGGATCCTCAGGTCCAAGGAGCACTGAGGTGATGCCTATTAATGCCCTTCCATCCGACAGCAACGCTGAAAAGGTAGAATCGTGAAATGACAAGCCCCTAAAAAAAGTGAATGAGCACACTTGAACGATTTCAACTACAGCTCCCCTCAACCATGCCTGTGGTTTTGAAAAGGAGGCGAATATAGTGAATACTGTCTGAAGACTGATGCAGAGCCAAGTGGACAGGCAGGTAATGGGAGGTTGAGGCGGGGAGGGAAAGACAGCCATGGAGCAATCATGAAAATGAATGCAAATGGAAGCAAGGGCAGCCATAGGAGGCCTGAGAGCATAAAGAAGGATGTACCTATTAGGAAATATATTCAAAGAGCACCAAAAGTCTACAAGCTTCACAATAATGTGTTGGACTTACTAGACAACTTTGAAAATGCATGCTGATTTATTACCAGTTCAAAATCATAGATTTGCAACATCCATCCATCCATCCATCTTCCAAACCGCTTCTCCCTCATGGGGTCACGGGGGGTGCTGGTGCCTATCTCCAGCATTCACTGGGCGAGAGGCGGGGTACACCCTGGACAGGTCGCCAGTCTGTCGCAGAGCAGATTTGCAACATATATCTGAAAATACAGTTCATCCAGTGAAACTAAAAGTTTTTTTGAAGAAGCAAGTAGCAAAACACAAACCACTTAAACAGTTAAATAAGTAAGACTCTCTGGGTTCAGTTACCCTGTATGTCAGCAGGTGAATTTAGCAAATTCACTGATTTTAGTTAATATCAAAACTGTAAGTATATAAATTTAAAGTTGAAATACAGAGTATAAGTGTCCCCCTCCATCAGAATGGAGTCTTTACAACAAAAATATAGATTATGTGTGAAGTTTGGTAGTAAAAAATCTTTCCTTGCTTTTTGCATATAGGCTACATATGTTTCATGAATCACATTCCCATTTTTTACCTCCTTCTTTTCCCTTTTTTCCACTTCTGTAGCTCAGATTAGGAACGTTTCTGCTCAGTCACCCCCAGACTGACAAAAAACACACAATTCTGTTAGGTTCAAAACAAGATGCCCAAGGACCCTCCTTTTTTTCCACACTACACTTGGTAACTGAAAAAATACTTTTAATTCACCACATAATGTACTAAAATGTATGCCAATACAAATAAAAACAAATAAATAAATTAATAAAATGGTACTTGAGCGGATGGCAAGAAGCTATCAAGCAATAACAGAAATGTGTTTGATTTTAACTAACAATGGTGGTGTCACCAATGGTCCAGCAGTGCTGTATGCCTAATGTTTTGTTTCATGCATATGATGTTAAGCTTCAATGAATTGCAACATTTATTTATTTATCCTTATTTCTTATGGGTTTTAGTTTTGATGTGCCACTTCAAGGTTTCCAGTGATCCCTATCTGGCCTTTCTTTCAAAACTTTCTGGAGGGGTCCCTGCAGGCTGCATGCATTATTTTTGCTGTTCTTGTTCTTCCTCCACTGTAGAAAATCAAGCCTTCTTATCTTCATTTAACAGTTGATTTTTCTTTGCAAAGTCAGGGTATTTTTTGCTACTTTGTATTTATTATGCTGTACAATCAAGATTTTTTTTATTTTATTTTTTTTTTTTACAAAATTACACCTTCACTGAATTATGACTAAAATGGAAAATTAAAGTTTTGCATATGTACACAGCAGCGTAAACAAAGCTGCACGGCTCTTTAAAAGAGAAGAATCATATTTCTTAAAATTTTTATAAATTCTAACTTTGAAAATAGCAATAATAAGGGCTCCTGATGAAGTGTTGGCAAACGATGATTCATTACTCCTCTGTCTCTCGCTCTTTCTCTCTGTCTCTCCTATTTATCTGCCCTTTCTCCGTGCACAACAGGTTCCTGATGTCCTGCAGCTTTGAACATCTCAGCGTGTGGTTCCTGGATTAATAAAACAGGGAATTAATTAATTTTGGATGGAATATTCACAGTTGGGAGCAGGTCGTGCTTCATTAGGCGCTGTATTATTGATCAGCTTGAAGACCTCATGTTCCTCTGGAACTGAACTGTTAAAACCAGGCACCAGCCTCCCTGTACACTGCAAAGAATGCTAATTGCACAGAGGTAAAGAATTGACGGCAAATTGGGCACAATTTCCAGACAAATCATCATCATGGCTTGGCACTAAAAGGAATGTCTTTAATATGCATCAGGCTTGTCACAAACGGTTAGACTGATAATATGAATGATGTTGAGCAGATCTAAAAAAAGTTAGAAATATTGAAACCATGTACTGCTGTTTAGGGGTGTCCAATTTGGTTAAAGTAGAAGTACTTTATTCTGCAAATGAAACAAAACTTTACATTCAGAGATTATCTGATTTTAATTATACCGCAAAATATATATATGCATATGATAATATGGATAAAAAGCTCAATAGGGTTTAAATACAAAAAAAGTATGATTGTATATGTTCATTTGTTTCTCATTTTTGTGGGGACACCAGTATGTAAATGGTTAATGTAGTTTGAGCATGTTTGTTCCTTTGCTCTTCTTAAGCGACTATATAGTTTGTGCTCTAGAGTAGTGTGTCGTGAAAATTTAAAGAGATGCTCAGTGAATAATGCACTTTCTCATTGTGTGCAAAGACAATAAAAAATTAACACTAGAAATAATTAATTTTGATTGGTGCCTGCACTACTTTGGAAACACTGTTGTGACCTGATGCGTAATTTATATCTAATGCAAACTCTCCTCTTCCCTAACTCAGGAAATAATGTCACTTCCATGTCATGTGAATTCTAAAAGACTTCTAACTTGTGCTCCACCATGTTGTAATTACAAGAAGCACTTGAGCACCTCTGTTTGACTTTGAAATTTGATTTGCCTTTATTTTAAAGCTCCTCCCAGTCATTTAATATGCATTTAACCAGAGGTAAACATGCATCCTAAGCAAGATTTCAATTTGTAGCTATTAATTCTTACCTTTTTTTTCATGCCCCTGCTCACTGTAAACAACTTTTGTTTTGTCTTGTTGTCTACCGCTTGGCATATTGCTACTAGCACTGCACGCCTTAGATTTAACTGTCATTTAGCCTAATGCGGCATCCAGTTCTTCTTGCTTACATGATGTTAGCCTGACTACTACCACTGTGGTTATGTTAGTTTGCCTGTTTTCTAAAGTGAGTCAATAAATAAGTCCAATGTTACATGAATACCTACACGGCCAGAGTGAGTCAGCATCAGCATCCATATCAGAATAACAGTCCCTCTTACATTTTTGTGTTGTTATTAAAATATTCCCATTATATTGAACTTTGGACCAATGTTTAATTAGATTTTTGCCCCACACCAAGTAATTTTGCACTGCATCTCACAGGTTACTCTTTTATGTTCAATCTGTTTATGTCATTACACATGCATTCTATAACAAAAAGACCCACAAAGAAATCTCAAAATTTGAATTGCAATTGATTTATTTACAAGTACATTTCAGCAAATTACAATATCACTCAAAAGGTTTTTTTTTTTTTTGTAACTGACTTACTGGTAAACAAGAGAAACCCATATTTTATACTTTCACTACGCACAGAGTGATACATTTAAATAGTTTTAATATGTCATTGTCTTATGTATTATTAGTGCTGTAATGCAAAATGTTGGCCATAATGAAAACTATTTTAACCAAATATATTGTACATTAGGGCTTTTCTATTCATACAGACAACTGAAAGTGCTTTATAGGTGCATAGCCACGTTATTTGACTTTTCCTTTTTCTTTATCTGTCGATAGCTCACTCTGGTTGCATACAAAGTTTTATAAAAGATTAGCATGTCCTGTTGGCATATTAGTTATTATTTTTGGTGTTTTTGATTTGTTTTTGCTCAATTTGTTAGTAAATAAAGCCTTTTTTGTTTACTTTTAATAACAATGGCAGTACGTCTCTGCACATGGGATAAAACAAGGAAGCGGCTAACGGTTAATGCCATCTCCCAGCGAAAAAATGAAGAATGGTCCAAGATCCAGTGAAGAAAAAAAAATGAAAAAAAATGTTATGATTCCAAGAGGGAAAAGACTGGAATGTCACTGGAAATACAGTGTGGACGTTGGTGTGCTGAAGGGGACGCTCAACCTGCCGATCGCTCAGATGTGACCGCAGAGTTGACTGACGTGAGTAAATGTTCTGATATGAGGCTCTTAAAGTTACTAGGGCTGTGCATAAAAATCGATATAAAGATTAATATCGATATTTTTAAAAACGATTTAATATCGATATTCTGGCTTTCAATATCGATATACCTCTCAACCTCTAGGGGGCATTATTACAGCGCAAGCATTACAGTTCACAGCGAAGGAGAGCAAGTGAGACGAATTTGTGGAACGGCCGACAGGATTTTAGAAGCTCCTTTGTCCCTAAAATCAGATGTTTGGGCACATTTTTGGTTTCTGTGACACGTTAAATGCATTGAAGCAAATGCACTTTATTTTCCTGTTAATATGTCTGATCAATAAATAGAACATAAACATAATATTTGGCTGATTTTGGTGATTGAATCACTGAGCATTAATTCAAAGTAATAAATATCGATATTGGAATCAAATCAAGCTGAGCTATGTATCGAGAATCGTATCGTATCGTGAGCTGTGTATCGAGAATCGTATCGAATCGGCTCATCCTAGATGATACCCAGCCCTAAAAGTTACTGTAGATCAGTGTATTTAATTAATAACGGCTGTTCTTCCAGCATGCCAAGTTGCTGCTTTACTGCGAGGCATTGCAGAGGGTCAGGCTCAGTCTGTCATTATTTACAAGTGCATTATGATAGTTCTGCAATACTGCCACTGAATGGTGCCAAGTCTGTTTATATCTGGTGAAGATTCTCAGTCATCCAGGTCATGGTCATTCCAAAAAAAGTAAAAAAAACAAAACAACTGGACTCGTTTTCCGAAGTTGAAGACGTTTCGCTTCCTATCCAGGAAGCTTTCTCAATTCAAAAAGTCTGGAGTAATGCAGAGTATCAAGCTTTATACTACTGCCCAAACAAAGGCCTTGTAATGGATTAGATAACATGCAAATTCAACAGAAACAATTTCTTATTTTTGACTCACACCACCCAATGGAGCACAAACTTTCTGTCATCAGAACCTTACAACACCGGACCGAGCATGTCCTTACTATAACAGAAGGTAAGCACAAGGAACAGAAACACATCAAAGATGCCCTCCAAACCTGTGGGTACCCTAACTGGGCTTTTGTCAAATCAGCAAGAAAATCCAAAAGACCCACTGCAGAACATAATGGTGAGAAGAATAAACGCAAAAACATTGTCTTCCCATATGTTGCTGGAGTCTTTGAAAAACTCAAGAGGATTTTCTCCAAACACAAAATCCCAGTACATTTCAAACCAAAAAGGACCCTCAGACAGAGGCTGGTGCATCCCAAGGACAAAACACCCAAACCTAAGATGAGTGGTGTGGTGTATGCAGTTCAGTGCAGTGAGGAATGTTTTGATCTTTATATTGGAGAAACCAATATTGGTAATAAGGAAGGTTTCATTGAATTATTGCTAGACAACTGTCAAGTGACTGTTCATTTCATCTATTCATTTCATGTATTTAATTTATGTGACATTCTTATTTTCAGATGGACTGTGCTGAATGCTAACTTACTGAATTTTGGGCTCTAAAAGTAACAGAAATAAAATGCATGAAATCCAGTACATGTTGTAATTACAGCACTTTGAATCATCTTGTTACTGATAAGTGCTATATTAAAAAAAACTTGCCTTGCATTGCCTTACATCACTGTGTAATAAATCTATAGAACACAAGTTTCATTTTTTAAACTAATTAAATTAAATTAATTAATTTCAAGATATCCCATTTTGTTGAGATTGCTTGTCTGACTATTTCTACTTGGAGGAGGGGCCGAAAGATGGTGTAATTTTTATTGAGGATTTTTTCTGGGTATGGTCCAAAAACATGCATATTAGATCAGTAGCTGAGTGTAAATTAGGGATTTCAAATACATATTGATAATGAGTCTCTCTCTGTGTTTACCGTGATATTGACTGCTGTACTAATAAATAAATGCTGAAATACAACCAAGACATACATTAGCCTTTAGAGCTGATTAACCCAAATAGTGAGTAGTCTCAATCGTATACCTGCTGCCTCTCCACTCAAAGACAGAGATTACTCTCCGCCCCTCTTGATCCTCTTGTTATTCCCGTATGGCATCTTGTTGAATGAGTGAATCCATCCTGACAACAAATGGGGTATAAGACACAGAATATGTTTCCCTTCACTTCTCTGCATTACTAATAGATAAGAGTGTTGGGTTGCATGGCATAAATACTTTAAGTATGTCGCCTCCATTTTCAGCGGTGCAGCACATTCAAACAGGAATGAACAGTATGAAAAATAAATTGGCATTTTATAATGGGTTATTGTGTGTGAGTATGGGTTCCTGAGTGCGTTGTATGTCATTGTCACGTTCTATGGGGACTGCCCAACCCTCGTACACAAAATAAATTGAGGAAGATGAGCACCCAAGCTTTTCAGTGGGTACTCACTTTGCAATGGTGGGCTGCATGAAAATTGTATTCCATTAAAGGATATATCTCATCAAATCCAAAGATGTCTTATAATATAAAAGCTTTAAAGCAACATTTTCTGTTGGGTTTGTATGAGAGTGATTCAAAATGATGGGCATTTCTGAGACATCAGTCTACAATTTATTGAAATTGCACATGTTTCTCTTATGTACATACAGTGCCTAACAACATGTATTATAATACAGTTCAAGGAAGATGTCATTTTAAAAAAGTTGTTAAGTTTGGTCAAATAAAGACACAATAGACTGGATCTGGGTCAGACAGCAAGGAGGAGAGAAAAGGACCATGATAAATATATGAAGAGGGCAATGGGGGGAAAAAATGGAAAGGTGGTTGCAAAGTGAGGTGAAGCAGGTACCAAATCAGCACCCCAAATTCTGGTGAAAATGCAGAAGATTGGGGTGGAGTTGTCACGTTCAGGACAAAGGCTGAAAATTAATGCTTGGTTTTCACTTTTTTTTCTTTTATATGCATATCAAATACACACAGAACCATAAAAATAGCCCAGTATTTGTGTTGTTGTTTTTTGCTGATGTTTCTAACTTTTGGTGGTTGGTCTGTTCAGAGTCTCAAGCATATATAGGCCCATAGAAATCCTGCTTAAAATGGTGAGCACATTCTACTACCCTGTTGCAACACTGTTTTGGAAATAGTAAAGCTCCACAAATATGAGAAAAAAAGAAGTCTTGCCTTGATTCCGTGAAGAAAAAATTCAGCAAAAACCTATTCAAAATGAAAATCTTGCAATTGACGGGGTTATGGCAACCTGCATGTCAGTGTAGTAGTCCAGCTGCAATATAGCAGACAACAAGGCCCTGTAGAGGATAGTAAAGAGAGGTGAAAATTTCATTAGACTGTCCTTAATCTCTGTCCAGAGTATGTCTCAGAGCCACTACAGGTACATGACTCATATTATCAAGCACGCCTCAAACTCCATGAACTTTTTGAACTGCTGCATCAGGCAAACAGTGCATACAACCTCAAAAGCAGAACCACCACACCACTACTCAGCTTTCTGCTACAAGCTGATAAAATGCTGAACTGCACATTAGATGATGTACTTTACATTATTAAAACCATCTGTTTTTATCTATTTCTGTTTTCTATTATCTAACACTTACATTTTATCACCCTTTAATACATCCCTGAGGAATTATGTGTGGTGCTGTTGTATGCTATATAATATACAATGAAATCATCATAATAATTAAATTTATTCTATTTATTTTACCTTGCTGTAGTTAAGAAACAGCATGGAGTTGTAGTAAAATTTATTCTAATTATCCTCATTCTAATAAAATGTGAAATGACTTTTAAAATAAGAAATTAACACAAAAGCATGCTTCATTTTCAGTGGCATATTTCCTCTTTTAGGTATAACGTGCTTGGATCCTTACCACTAGAGAAAACATAGTTAGCTGAGCAAATGGGCAGAGCATGTAGACAAGATACATGGTTTCTTTGAGGTTGTTCTACACTCTTGTCGGACATCATGTCAACCTAGGGCTGATCCATCACACTCAGGAACACAAATGCACTCTAGTGGTGGAGCTCCGACCGCAGATCTGTCATTGTAAGGGCTGTAGAACATCTTGTCTGTCTCGAGCTCACACTACAGCTAAACTGTTGTACTACATAGAAAATCAGAGGTCCCTCATTTAACAGGGCAAGAAACATAAAGTGTGTCTTGTTAGAAACCCAGGACTGCAAATAGAACCAATTATGACTGAAGATTCTGCAGTTGAAGGATACACAGGAAAGTGTGCGGACAAAATAAATTTCCCTTAGATTACCACTATAGTCTATAGCCAATAAACTATAATTATGATGTAAGAAATAGACCAGAAAAAAAAAAAATATTTTGTCTGTGCCCCTTAGAAGCACAAAACAAACGAAAAACAATATTTCAAAAATGCTGCTTTTGCAACAACAGGGGCATGATGAATATACCTAAGGAACACTCCTGGTCAGTTAACAAAAATAAAAATAAAAGTCTGATAGAGATACTTCTGTATGATAAAAAAAAATGTCTTTTTATTTCTAAACTTAATGTAAGCAGCACTTTGATCATAATGTCGCTCAAATTAACTTAGAATGAATATTGTTGATAACTGACTGAATAGGGAGAACATAAAGAAAGGGATGAAAATAAAAAAAGTAAGGATAGAGTAGAAGAAAAATAATACAGAGCAAATTATAATGAGATCAGTTGTTAGACAGTTGAATGAGTTTTAATTCTCAAGGATGGGGAGATTAGAGGCAGATGGTATCTGTCCATCCAATTTATCGTAGTTCAGGTGCTGGTGGCATTTCATCTTAAAACAGTCTTTCAATCATCTGTCATAAGAGGATACTGGATCCATTTGAACCAGTTTTCTTTTTCTCCATCTACCAGGGGTGATTGGCTTGTCTGAGACCCACACATCCAAGCATTTGTGAAATGTGAACATGCATTTAGAAACCCTGTTATGGTCTGAAGTTTTCCTTAAAGATAAATACAGTTCACGTCTTCACTTTAGTTCAGAACATGACTTGTATCACATTAAAACATCTAAAGTCCAGTGCCCATATTCACAAAGATTCTCTGAGTCCTCTCAGAGAGCTCCTATCTTAGCCTAAAAATTCGAACCTAGGCGTCTCAGTTTAAGAGTGATTCAGATCGCTGCTGAGAGCGACACTGAGTAATAAAATGACATAAATTTGTATTGTAGTCGGAGGTGTTGTTGACCCCATTGCTAGGTATCATGCTGTCTTTTAAGAGCTGTGATTGGTTAAAAGTACAAGAAATAATCACAAACTTTGGTTATATTTGTAATGAAAGGAGAGAAATTAACCAATTAGACTGGATTAAGAATTGTTTTATAGCAATTGTTATGGAAGTTTAAGTGCTCATTTCCACCACTGTTTAGGCAGTGGATCAGCATAACAGCTCTCTCTCTCTCTCGCTCTCTCTGTTTCCACCATTTCCCGGCTTAAGACACTTTTAGGCTCACTAAAAGTCCCCCTCACTACTCCAAAGACTTTAGGAACTCTCTTACGGCCTAAGAAGGTTTGTGAAAAACCTTTATTTTACCGAGGTAAAATTCTAAGAAAATCTTGTAATTTGGGGGATTCTAAGATTTTTCCTAAAATGACGTCACCAAGATCTACTTTTAGTCACAGAAGATAATTATTTGACTAGTTATTTATCTGTTTATTTTATCTTGTGTCATCTTATGAACTTGACTGAAAGAAACATATTCAGCAACTAGAAGTGCAATGTGTCACACTGCAAACCACATTTTGATAGTTTGAAATATTTGGTCATAAGTGACTGTTATCATGAGCAGTTTTAAAGATTAATTTTCATTAATTTAATTAGCTTTTTCAGTGGTTAAATATGATCATTCAGTGGTAAATGGCTTGTACTTGTATAGCGCTTTAACAAGTTCAACGTCCTCAAAGGGATTTACACTACAAACAGTCATTCACACATTTACACCCGGATGATGGTGAGCTATGTGAATTCGGGTTTAGTGTCTTGCCCAAGAACACAACGACTGAGACAATCAGAGCGGGGGGATCGAACCAGCAACCTGCAAATTGCAGGACAAACTCTCTAACTCCTGCACCACTGAAGACATATTCCACCACTTTTTAACTATTTCTAAAACCTTTAAAAGCAGCGTTTCAAAAGTCCTTTCACACTAACTATAGGAAACAACAGCCCAGAGATCAGTAACGAGAAGTAATCACTGCTGGAAAAAGATGTGTGTAAGACTATTCATCACATTAGATTTAAATAATCATTCAGAATTGGAAAATGTTATACTATATTAAGTTATAAAGCCCTATTAAATGGTTTATCTTTTGCGTCGCATTGCAGATTAAAAGTGTTTGTTCTTACATCAGACCATCTTAAGTCTTTCAGTCAAATAAACCAATGAAACCATTCTTAAGGAATCCAGTAACAGAAAGTGCTGTCTCAATATTCAGGTCTGTGAAACAGGAACTTGCGTGCAGATGACCCAGTCCCATTTGTATTATCCCAATCTATCAAATGATGTAAGTATAACTTTGACTCTGATCTAATAAATTATCCTTGTTATAAAACCTGTAGAATATGGGTGTAGGGTTTAAGTATGGAGGGCAGGGTGTGGGGGAGGCAGTGCCTCAGAGTTCGTGGGGTGGGGTGTCAGGACCGGAGCATGGTTGGGGTATGTCGGGTTGAGGTGCCCCCCCCCCCCCCCCCCCCACCCACACACACACAACAGGGGCTGGGTACTCGGGTGTGTGCCGGCTCACTCCTGGCAGCTGTTTCGAGGGGCCTGGGCCTAGTGGCTCTGCTGGGGCCCTCACCTGGGGCCGCCCCTGGGCCTCAGGTTTCTGGGCCCATGGCTGGATCCACTTTGCCGTTGCTAGCTGCGGGCAGAGCCCATGGGCTTGTTTCCTGGGGCTCCTCTCTGCTCTCCCCTGGGATGGGGGAGGCAGCTATTCCTGTGTTGGGCCCTCTTGGGCACCTTTGCTCTGGGGGTCATTTTGGCATCTGGTGTCTGCCTCGGCTCTCTGTGGGGGTGGGTCTTTGCCCTCTCACGATAACTTCGAGAATTTTTCTTATGGATAAACCTTACAACACAAGTGCACTCTCGCAAACACCTACAGGTGCTTGCATTCAGGTGCATACAGATTTACTTCTATACAAATAAACAGTTTGAGCCAATCATGCTACAGTATGGTGGTTTAAGGCAGAACATACTGGTTCGAAGAAAGCAAGAGCGGCTGAGCCCACTGCTGAACCAACATAAAACACGGCAGCGCAGGAGGACGCACGCGTAGCTGCTGCTATCACATCTGATTTGTAAGAATACACAATTTCATCTTTGAAAGAAGAACAGGAAGAAGTGCCTTGACCAGCTTACCTTCTTGTGGTTTCTCATGACGCCTATTGCTTCCATTTGATACGATGATTGGCTTCCACCGCTGGTGGGTGGCACTTCTAGGTGTCCATTCTAAGTGTTGCTTCGCCCAATCAGCTTGAATGTCCCGCCTTTCCCCTAATGGATTCAAATGAAGCCATCCCAGAATGATAATGTGCAGAACTTAGCTACACATTATCAATCTGGCTGGCCAGGTTAGTTAGCGTGACCAGATCTCAAAAAACAAGGATGCTTATGAGGGATAATGTGGGACACACTACCAACACTATGATGACGTTGTTCATTTTAATTTACTACAGATTGCTCATTACATTACTCGATATCTGCTTTGTCTGTTAGAACACATAATGAATTGGTACAGTTTATAGAAAACTTTATTTACCTTTTTGGAAATTAAAAAAACTGTTAAACTTAAAAAAGTTTAATATATTTGTAATAAAGTTTATCAGTAAAAGATAAAATTACGAGCATTTAAAGTTTGACACTTTCTTAAAGTTTATCAGAACAGTGATGTTAAACTTTTGTGTAAAGAGAAATATTATTTAACCCTCCTATCATCCTTGGGGTCAATTTGACCCCATTCAATGTTTATCATTCAAAAAATAGTAGTTAACTTTTTTTTTTTGCTTCATATTTCATGACTTTTCCTAATTTGATGGGGACAACTGGTAAAGCATAAAACTTTTGTGATGTTATTTTTTGAATGTGCTGAACACATATTACACGCATTGGTTGTCCTCTGGGGTCAATTTGACCCCAAGCTGTTTTAGCTGCTAAAACTTGTCAGTGACCTAACATGTTCCACGTTTTAGCTACTGACATTATCACACTGTTCAAAATGAGTGGATTTTCAAATTGTTTCTCTCTAAAAACTGTTCCATGTTCTAACTACTACATGACATGTTCTCATTATCCATTTTCTGTCACACAAATGAAAAAAAAAACAAAAAAAAAAACAAAAAACCCCCCAGAAAAAACAACCCAAAAAATCATAAAAAAACAAAAACAAACAAAAAAAAACTCTATAACTCTGCCACTGCCGGTCCCAAGCCCGGATAACAAAAGAGGAGGGGTGAGTAAGATCCTACAGTAACTAGCAACAAATATATTACAACAAAATAGATAAAAATAAGTAAATAAATATGTTTATGAGAGGAAAGGGGGAGTCACCAACATTAATCAATATGGTTCATTTGGTGAGAGTCATGAATGTGCTCAAAACCTGTAAATTTGAGAAGATTTGTATAAAAAAATCTAAATAAACTCATTTTCATTTAAAGGTTTGGCCTGATGGTGGCGCTAGAGGTAAGGTCAACTCACTGATTTTGAAGGGGTTATTTATGTATTCAACAAATAAACAAAGTGCCTGTCACAAAAACTTGGTCAACAATATTCTGTAAATCATTTTCTGGAGGTAAATATCCCTGGGGTCAAATTGACCCCAAGGACCAAATTTGTTACTATATTTGAGGACGATAGGAGGGTTAAGTAAATCTTGGTTGGCATGCATCTTTGGGTTCGAGTAAAAATGAGTCCGTGTAAAATTGAAAAATAACTGTGGCAAAGTTCACAAAAGCTCTCTGAGAATCACCTTTCACTGGCCTCACCTAGTTATAAACCGTTACCCAGTGGTTGCAGCTGCATTTTCTTTTATTTGACATACTTTCCATTATAATCTATATAACAACAGCACAATGATTTTCTTGTTTTGTTTTATTTTACCAGCATTGTGCACAGGTTGGTCATGTGCTGCATATTTGAATTGACAGCTGCAGCTCTGTAACGATAACTGCAGTTCTGCTTTCTTTACGTTTTTAAAAAAAAAACACCTTTTTGACTTTTCAGAATTTGACCCATTCAAACGAGGGACATTGTTTCAAAATGCAGCACAGTTCCACACAAATCAGGATATCTGGACACCCTAATCCCTATATGTCAGCATTAAATTAAGTTTTGTTGCCTTAAATTCATCCAAACAAACTCAAACTAAGTTACACTTTGTTTGAAGGTTTCAAGAGACAATACAGCATCACAAATGCACAAACACCCCAATGAATCAAAACAATCTTATGAAGAAAGTAAGGACCAAAATCCAGAGGCAGAGGACTCAGGAAACAAGTTTTTTTTCTCACTAGTGCTCTACCATTTTAGCATGGTAGAATAGGGAAGAGGAATAGAAACATGTAAACCATTAGTCAAATGTTATTAATGGCTCGTCCATATGCATGTCCTGGACAATTATCCATACACAGGTGAATGTAACCGATAGACGCCTTGCTCTCTATACAACAAATCAAATCAACCTTGATAACATCAACCGCATCCCTCTTTTTACTACATCCATTCTCTCTAGTCATCCATTCTAGTGTGTGTGTGTGTGTGTGTGTGTGTGTGTGTGTGTGTGTGTGTGTGTGTGTGTGTGTGTGTGTGTGTGTGTGTGTGTGTGTGTGTGTGTGTGCGTGCGTGTGTGCCTGCATGTGTGTGTATACTGTTGTGCCTATGCTTGTATAAGCCAAATGATGTTTGTGTACCTTTGGTTATCAAACTATCACCAAAATTTGCTTGCCCGTCCACTGTGCAGACCGACATGGAGACAGAAAAAAAAGGAAGGAAAGGTCTTAATTACTTTAGCCTGTTCCACTGTCAGGTCATTAATAAAACCGAGTTATCTTCCTCTGATGCCCAGCCTGGAGCTTCCCTCTGCCATATCAGCTGCTTATCTACGGTAAAATATTTGGGAAAAAAAATTCACTCAGAAAATAATTCAAGATTTTTGTCTTTTTTAGGGATGAAGAGAAAAAAAACATGGACTACACACAAGATATTTATGGCATAATGTAAAAAGTCAACTAAGTGCATGTGCTCATGTTTGTATGATTCGATGTGCATGTCTACATGCATGTGTGTGTTCCAGGTGGATAAATGTAGCAGAACGGTGTTGGCCGTGGCTTCATAAACATTGATGGATCTCGGCAACCTGCAAATGCAGATAAGGAAGGTGGAAAAATCACCGGGGCGGTTTTCTTACTTCCCGGCCAATATATATTTAAAAAGGAGTGTATATGCTGTAGGTTACATATGCATTACTTACTGCTTTCCTCACATACATCAATGACAAGCAAGGAAAAATGAATAGTCAATAATAGCATGGCTGGGTTGTCCCACCAAGTCCAGTTGTGCATATATTACACTCACCTCTATCAAAAAGAAATAGTAATGTGATATGGAGTTCATTTCCTGTAGAGTAACCTTTGGCCTTTTGCCTGGAAAGATAAAACAGTACAGAGCTTGTAATTTAGGCATGCTACAGCCTGCTATGATTTGTGTAGCTACAAGCCAGAAAATACTGATTTATATTTCTTAACCAGTGTCCAACCATATTAAATATTGCAAACTGCTGATTTACAAACAGTAAATACAATCATTAGTGAGGAAGAAATCTATTTATATATATTACCCTGGGTTAGGTCTCTCTATTTGTTTTATGTAACAAATGCAGTGTGAATGAGTTATCTTAAATGGTAGAAGTACCTTACTATGGTCAGATTTCCTGTGCAACCAACTTGGGGTCTTTTCTTGACTGGGCGGTGTTAAAGATTGGGTTTACCGGCCTGCTGTTACATGTCTATTGAAAACCCATCTTACCCCAGTTCCGGATTTGGCCGCAAGTGAGAAGACATTAATCAAGAGGTAGAAAAGTTTAAATGCATATTTAATTCATAGAAATTAAATATGGAGACAGAGTTTACATTTACCAATCAAGATGATTTCCCCGCACGGTCGAGAAGTCTGTCTGAATTAAGTTTTGGACAAAGACTCTTTTTATCAACTTTAAAACTCCTCCTACTCGCTCAAGGGGGAGGAGGACTGACCCCCTCTCCTTCTGACCACCCCCTCGGGGCAATAAAACACCCTGTTATTCTACCCAGCAACAGAGAGGGGAGACACCCCCACTAAGATATATTTTTTAATTCTCAACAGCGGTAAATTAGCTTTGGCTAAGACAGTAGTTCTGTCTGCCACTTGTAACTCTTAGACTTTTCCACCAAACCAGTTTCAGTGCTTAACTTGTGTTATTGCTTACTAAGCACCAGTTCTTTGCACTTGAACAGTGAGAAAACCCCAGCCCTTGCATAAAACAAACTGGGGCTTCATTGTCTAATGCAAAACATAACAAGGAAGTAACACCATCAACGAAAGTGCCAATTCGTGAAGGGGATTAAATAACATAGCTACCATCTGCTAGGTATTTATGGGTATCCTGCTGCTGCTGTGTTTTTGACTTTGTGAGCACTTTCTTCATATCACCCGAATGCTGAAAACTATGGATCTGGTAAGCTGGTTTCTCAATGCTATTGATGAAATTTTTCGACGGGTAGGCACGGAAGAGGGGACTCATCCTGTCCTGACGGGAAACATTTTGTGGGATACACCCTAGATTCTTGGCGGAAATGGAAAATGCTGTGTTTTTTCGATTTTGTCAGTTGAGGACGTGGAAGACGTATACATGTTTGGATTCATGATACTTGGATTTCTGCTAATTGGATTTGTGGATTTTTGATGTATCGGCAAATTCAGCGGATGGCGGTAGCAATTATGGCTTTGATCAGGCTACCGGCTGCATATGACGGTGAACGATTAAGGCGGTGAACGAACAGACCCGTAAGTTGGAGGAGCAGAGCCGCAAGCTGGATGTGCTTGAACGCAGACTGCCTTCGGTGGTTGAATTCAAAGGGAATCTGGATGTCAAAGGCAGAAAAAAGGCCAACAAATTTGGAATATTGGATTCACCACATGAAGCCAGCAATGAATAGGACTTAAAGCTGACGGAAAAGTTGGTGCAGCTTGTTCTCATAACAAATTGTGTATTGGATTATGCCTCCCCTATCAAAAAAAACTCCCCTGGATGTTATGGCGAGAGAGCTCAGAACTGGCCCCCCGCTCCCTCCCTCTGTGGATACTTTCTGAACTGTGGGTCGGTTTATAACATCAAGAACAATGGCCCTTCGGAGAACGTTCATGGAAATATAACAACTCTCACACAAACACACACACATAACTGATGCCCACAACAACATACAAACTTCATGCAAAGTTCTCCATGGTTAACCCCCTGCATAAATGTTGTCTCGTCATATGTGCTTTTCTCATGCAAGGTTTTTTTAAATCTCAAACTGTATCTTGGAGTAGGATAAAGTGTGAAATATGTCTTTTTTCATCTCCCTCCACAAATGTGGCTCCTATCTTTCCACAGAGTTAAAGGCAGCGCCCTATGGTAACCGCGTCAGGCGGGGTCCTCGGCATCAAGGCCTCAGTCAATCGTTCCCCCAAAATGTTTGTGATGTATGTGATGGATGGTTATACTGGAACTGTAATTTCCCTCTGGGATTATTAAAGTATTTCTGATTCTGACTATAATGGAACCTTCTATTGGGCGGTGGGGAACCCAATTAAATTGAACTCAAAGGTTATTTAAAAATGGTCACATAGGACAGGGTTGTGAGGAAATACTGTTAATTTTTCACAATCAATGTCATATGTCAGCACAACGTTCAAAGTATGAAGGCAAGAATGGTTCGGTTCATGTACATTTTGAGCAAAACTAATTTAATCTAGGATAGTTTCAAAGGCTACATTCGTGTCTACATGAATATTAAAATCTACCACTATAATAACCTTGTCATATTTAACACTAAATCAGATAAGAAGTCTGAGAATTAATCTAAAAACAGAGTAAGGGCCTGGCGGGCAATACAAAACAGCAAACAGAAGAGGCTTTATTGCTTTGCAGTTTGGATGAGGGAAACTAATGATTAAATGTTCAAAAGAATTTTAGTTATCAATTGGACTGGGACTAATTAATAAATCAGACTGAAAGATGATTGCTACTCCTCGTCCTGTAGTTCTGGGAATGTGAAAATCTAAATAATTAGAGGGAGTTCACTTATTTGTACTAAAAATAAAATCAATCTCATTATCAGAAATCTGTGATAGACCTTAAATTTAATAAACCACATTTAATTGTTGACCCTGGGTTGTCAGCAATTTGGAGAACTAATAGATCCGTCAAGATTCCTAGAAAGAAGCGCTGCACCGTCCGACGTGGGATGGATGCCGTTTCTCTGGATCAGACCAAATTTTCTCCAGAAAGTTTGCCAGTTATCAGTGTAGCCCACGTCGTTTTCGGGGCACCATCTAGACAACTAGCGGTTGAATGATGACATCCGGCTAAAGACACCTTAATGTGTTTTCTACATTCCATTGGTAGTAAGGAACCAACAACTGAATGTAAAGACCCCTATAACGTCTCCACAGTTACATTTATTTGGCTTTTGCTCTGTGGAATTAAAACATTATCATACAATCCCTGACATCCCTCCTAATTGTGATTGTAAACACACTTCACACTAGTGTTGAACATGTCTATGAAATGGGAATTTGAATTTTGTCATTTCCATTAACCCCTTATAATGGGAAGATGGAGCGGGAGATCGAAAGGCGGATTGGTACTGCATCTGCTGTGAAGCGGGCACTGTACCGGTCCGTTGTGATGAAGAGCCAAAAGGCAAAACTCTCGATTAACCGGTCGATCTACGTTCCTACCCTCATCTATGGTTTTGAGCTTTGGGTCATGACCGAAAGACTGAGATCCCGGATACAAGCGCCCGAAATGAGTTTTCTCCGTAGTGTGCCTGGGCTCTCCCTTAGAGATAAGATGAGGAGCTCAGTCAACCAGGGAGGACTCAGAGTAGAGCCACTGCTCCTCCACATCGAGAGGAGCCAGTTGAGGTGGCTCGGGCATCTGGTTAGGATGCCTTCTGGGCGCCTCCCTGGTGAGGTGTTCCTGGCACGTCCCACCGGGAGGAGGCCCAGGGGGAGACCAAGGACACGCTGGAGGGACTATGTTTCTCGGCTGGCCTGGGAACGCCTTGGGATTCCCTGGAAATAGCTGGCCCAAGTGGCTGGGGAGAGGGATGTCTGGGCCTCCCTACTGCAGCTGCAACCCCCACTACCCGACCCCGGGTAAGCGGAACAGAATGGAAGGATGGATGGATGGATGGATGGATGGATGGATGGAATACAATTCTTCAAAATATGCATTAAAGAATGTTGATGGAAATGGGACGAGTGACTTTGGGCTATTTTTTCTCTCAAGTTGCTTACAATTTTTGGGGGCTTGTTTTTTAACATGTAGTCGTTCTTTTGGGCTTGGCTTTTTTTCTCTGACAGAACCCCTTTTTCTGGTTAAAAGACCCAGGCTAAAACATCACCCCAAAATGCTCTTCATGTTGGCTCATATTGTCATCTGATCATGAAGCTGTGATTATTCCTCACTGTCCAGTTTTATTAAGTATTCATTAGTTGACTTATCCCTCGGATTACTGTTGGAACATTATCTTTTCCTAGTTGTCCATAGTTGCTGGTTTCACAATTCATCATTTCATAGTGTTCTCACTAGTTACCAACTGATGGATTTGTGCATTTTACCCTTAGTTATTATTCTATCCATTAATTAATGTAATGAGTAGTTTAGTGTAGGTGGAGAATGTATTGGCTCATTCATATTAACTCTAAAGTTAAGCTGTTTTGTTAATATATTCACACATATGTCAAAAGGACACTTTTTGCTTATTTTGTGTAAGGTGATTACTGTCTGAAGGTCAGTATTCATATCACCTTTTTCTGGTTAACTGTCTGATAATACAGTTACATCTATGCTGATTTTTGGTTAATCATTGTTGATTAAGATTGTTATTTATAAATCTTAATAAATATTTGAAATCAACCAATCTTAAGTGCAAAACAACAGTGAGGCTACATTTATAGGAAGTGAGAACTTCCTATAAATGTAACATGAATGTAGCATTCACGCTGGTTAGAAGAGTGGTGAAAACACAAAATTAAAATCTTGTAGAAACTTCACTCTATAATCACACTTCAGTGAAGACATCAAAGCATCAGTAGAAAAGATAAAAAGTATTTTTTCTTGGATTTACATTTACTTTGCGTTTATTTTATTTTATTTTGTGCGTATGCTGTAGCCCTCCAACTGTCATATTTCTATAAATGTGACTCTGAGGAACGCAATGACTGAAACAAATGTTGGTTTAGGAAGGTTTATTGAAAAGGTTGGATTTGGATGGATCTTTCAGTGGATCAAAGGTCTTGTGGGTTCTGCCGGAAAAGATGGAGAGGATGGTGAATAACTTGCGCTTGGTACTGTGAAGATGTTGTTTGGAAAAAGGACTCACTGAGGTGGTGGCTTGAGTTTGGTCCAGGTGAGAGGTGCTGTGCAGACGTCCAGGTTTTCAGTGCAGGTCCTGGTCCCTCCTAGGTGTTGTGATTGGTTGGAGGGTGGACAGGCAGGCGAGCGCAGGCAGGAGGGCTAACTGAGTTACAGAAGGTCCAGTTCGGTTCTGAAACTGTTTCCAGGTTGATCTCTGACGAAGGTGAAGCGAGGATTCCAAGCTTGGTTCGGATGATCGAGGTTCACGCTGAAGCGCAAACGAACTGATGCCCTCCTCCTGGTTCCAGCTCCTTATAAAGGGTGGTAATCAGCGCTGATGTATTACACCTGCCCGTCCAGCCCTGCAGAGGAGGAAGAGAAGGAAAAAAACAGGCCTGCACCTAGACCACAGAGTATGACACCAACATAACATTTTGTAAAATTTCTTGCTAGAGTTACAGTTGCAAGCCTTTGGGTGTACATGTGCCAGCAATGCACTGACAGAAAAGTTCAAATTAAAGTGTCTCATCTTATGATAAAAAAAAAGTTTCCTCTTTACAATATTTTGACAATATATTTTCTGGGTGCATTGGCAAACTAAAATCCTGATTTTCTAAAAATTACATCGTAAAAAATTGTAAATTGAAATTAATCGATTAAATTTGTTTATCCCCGAGCCCTAGTTGAACTCGAGTGAAATCTCGCTTTGCTGTGTTCTCAGTGTCGATTCGCTCTATTTGCCCAATTTACACTTTTCTTATCGCTCGAAACATGTCGTTCTCATTGCAGTCTGTTGATTAATTCCTGAATGTAACCGATGTGCCTTTACATAGAGATAACATGTAAATGACTCGCTCCATTTGTCTTGTTCATGTTTGGTGTGTGAACACACCTTAACATGAATTATGCCATTCCATTGTAACTCTGGCTGTTTGCTTTGAGCCTGCTGGAAGAACCTTCTTGGGCCAGGTCTTGAATCTATCCGTCTGTCTGTTTTAGCATTGCCCTGTATTTAGCTCCATCCATCTTCACATCCGCTCTCACCAGCTATCCTTTCCCTTTTGGACAGAAACATATCCACAGTCTGATGCTGAGTGGTAGCTGTAATGGGAAGCTACCACTTGGATAGCCAATATAAAAATCTTATACGAGTGAATAAAGACAGTAACTTTGCAAAATACCAAGAAGTCCAAACTACACATTTATCAGCCAGTGATCTACTAATAGTTTATATTTTTGCCATTGTATTTCTCTCTTGTAAGTTGTTATTATATTTTATTCTATAACCTTGTATGTTGAGCATTATATTTAAACTGATTGAAAGTCTAGTTAGGCTACATAGTTGTCCTATTGTCAGAATGACAACCTGAATTAGAAGAAAAGCGTTCTTTTTACTTTTATATTTCTATTTTGTAAACCTTTCAGGATTTATGTCTTCTTTGTGCTGTCTACATTATATAGTTTTACAGATGATTGAAAGTGTGGGTTGTTGTTTTCATGTTAAGGTATTTCAAGACTAGAATTTCCCTTTGGGTACAAATATAGTTTTATGCAATATTATTCTTGTTTAACTTTTTAGATTATAGGAATGAAAAAAACAACACATTTTACAGGTAAAATTAGCATCTGCACTTTGTTAATCTAAGATATAATTGATGATGAGGTCAGGTTCTCAGTTAGTGATGTTGCTTGGTGATTCAATCCCCCCACTACCCAGAGTTTTACCCGACACACACATACTCACCCACACATCCATATAACCCACCCCCTTCGATATTCAGGGTCAGCCATGCCCATCTCCTCTGCTCTACATTTAGGATTCATGAATAAGTAATGGCGTCTCTCATCACCTCGGAGCACTGACAGTCAAGCCAAGAGCTTTCATCTGCTCCAGCCCATGTTCAATGTTAATGTTTTCTTTCCCTCCTGATCATATGACAGACAAGCAGCTGACCCGAAACCACCATAAACAGTGGCACTCTGTAAGCACCACAGTGAAGAAATGGAAATCTGGCTAAATTATTTTTTTTATTCTAATATAAGGCTGTTACTATAGCACATTCATGCTTAACTTTGTAAACTTTTCTAAGTTCTAGCAATAAAATTACAAATTACTAAATTGAAGTTAATAGAACAAAAAAATCATTTTAGGCTGAAATTATTTCAAGGGTTGTATTCTTGCAGCAATGGAGGTGCACAGAAGCAGTTTTATTCCCATCAAATTCACCTTACTTAAGAAATACAAAAGGAAGTTGCTGTAAAAGTACAGCAGCTCATCTTGTCCTTATCTTGACCAGCTGTGATACAATGTAATACATTTTAAGCAACATTTTTTTTAATCTGAGACCAAATTTTGGAAGAATTTTATATAACTCAGACATTATTGATATCAAGAAGGATTATATGACTGGTTTCTGCAAAATAAAAGCAACAGTCATGAGGCATAGGGCTTGGTCAAGGCTGCCAGTGCTGCCGTGCATCCAGTGTAAGCCTCGTGGGATTTTCACGTTAGAAAAACATTCTCTTGTATTGGATTTATTTTTAGCAGGACATGTGCAATAGTTTCCAGTGGCTGGGTGTCAATGCAGACGGTTAGGTGAAGAACTCACTTCCTTAAAACAGGATTTCTCTGTGAAATAGGATGGTAAAAAATAAAATAAAAGATTAAATAACCAGTTTAACAAGATGCCAATATCATACTTGTGATGAATTCTAAAAAAAAAAAAAAAAAAAATGGTCATTAGGTTTTACTGTTCTTGGTACATTCAGTGTTTTGGATAGACTTTCATTTTTTCCAAAGTGGACTTGATATCAATCAAGTCCACTTTGATTGATATTCAATAGCTTTGGGTAGGAAACTGAGGATAGACAAAATGTTTTCTTGCCATCATATTTTTTGTATCCAAAACTAAAGTCACTTTAATCATTGTCTTAGCTTCTCATTTCATCTCAAGATCTTACAGTGTATGCAACATAGATGCAATTTTCCAACACAAAAGAAGCCTGAATTGATTTCTCCTTTTATGCCTGACCTTGGAATTTGGTATCTCTAAACTCTCTTTTGGTTTAAAGCCCCTCTACATACTGTAGCTCTGATGGGGGATTTTTTTTAAAACATTTTGTCAGGGTGTCTTAAAAGAAATCTTAAAAAGCTTAAAGACTTGATTTTGAAAACACGGAGTGATAAAAAGAAGTGAAATTACAAAACAAACCTATAAAGATCGGTGCAATTTAGTTCAGTTCATTTATACAGCATCAATTAAAAAAAAAGGTCCCCTCAAGTCATACACAGATTCCAATTTAAATATAATCATGTTCAACAAATTATAAAATGTGTTCTGATTAGGATAATTTGTTAGATTAAACATACCTTTTGAAATTGGCAACTTTTAAGCAGATATTAAACAAGAGTTAATTTTCCATTGCAGGGAATCTTAGCCATTACCTGTGATGTTGACAGTCCTTTCGATTCAATTTTACCAAAGTAATTTTAATCTCTAAAGTCTAAATTTTCCCAGAGAAAAGGTCTTGTTCTGGGGGTAGGACTTTCAGATTATCCCAGAGTTGTTGGGGTGGGGTCAAAGCGGATTGTTCTAACAGAAGCGTAATGGCCGCCAAGAACAGCAAAAAACGCTGATTGAAGTTTGTCATATTACACTTTCTGTGACACAAAGTAAACTTTTACATTAATATTATTAAGTGAGAATGTAGCGGTGTAATACTCAAACATTTTCTTGAATTATTAAGATGGAGATGTCCATTCATAATGCTTCCCCGGTTGGCAGTCAAGGTTTGCTATACCTGGAGAGAACATTTGATTTCCAGAACCTTGTTTTCAGACTCCTGCCGGCTTTTCACTAATAATTGAAAGTTAAATGTCAGATGATCAGGAAAGCTCCAGAACGTATCTCCACCTTGTGCCTGAAAGCCTGCACTGACTGTCTGGCCCTCATCTTCACTCAAATCTTCAACAAGTCTCTGGAATTGTTTGGGGTTCCTTTGTGCTTTAAAACCTCAACTATTATCGCAGTCCCCAAGAAATGGACAATCAAGGGCTTAAATGACTAGAGACCTGTAGCCCTGATGTCTGTGGTCATGCAATTCTTTGAGTGACTGGTTTTGAAGCATCTGAAGGAAATAACAGGCCCCATGTTGGACCCCCCACAGTATGCTTACTGGGCAAGCATGTTGGTAGATGAGACCATCAGCACCACTGCCCACCAGGGGGATGTTCTCTCTTCACTTCTCTTCTCCTTATATACATGAAGGGCTGCACCTCAGTGGACGCCTCTATGAAACTCTTGAAGTTTGCAGAGGACACCACTGCCATTGATTTGATACAGGATAAAGACAGGTCTACACACAGAGGAGGTGGATCAGCTGGTCTATTGGTGCAGTCAGAACCACAAACCCGGCTGCCACAGAGACAGTTTCTTTCCTCAGGCTGTCTCCCTAATGAACACAATGAGCAATTTACAGCCTTAGTATTTAGTTGTAAAATAAAATAAGCAAATTTGCACAATCACAACTTGCCTTCTAGTCTCCATGGTTCAAGTAAAAAAATGGTGTATACATACGCATACATGCACATATTTTTAATTTTATCCTTATTTTATTTCTCTAAAATATATGTATTTTTTTCTTAGATGGGACATATTGTGCTTTTTAATGCCTTTCTTTTTACATTTAAATCATTCAGTTGTAGTAAATTTAAAGTAGAAGTGCAATGCTTTGGTCTGAATTGTTGCCCCACTGAGGTTAGTCTGAGAGCAGCTTGTTTTGGTGCGGTCTCTTTAAATGAATGACCTCTTACCAATTCCCAGGCATTGAGCTGAATAGCAGTTAACTGTGTTTTATCATAGCAATCTCACAATTACGTTATTGATTACAGGTAGCATATAAACTGCTTATAACTTTAAAACAGAATTGTTGCAGCTATTAAAGTAAACTATCACTTCACAATACAATAAACTTTTCTTAGGCTACATTCACACTGCAGGCAAATGAGACCCAAATCTGATTTTTTTTTTTCTTGCCCCTATGCGACCCATATCAGTCTTTCTCATAGCAATGTCAACAGCTCAATTACAATATTTTCTTTTAAAAAAAATCTAATTTGTGTCACTTCTACATGTGGTACTAAATAAGGTATGTATCCCATAATTTTCAAAGCGTCTGCCGTCTGAACGATCTTGTCATATTTCCAACTTTATGCCAATATCCTGGCTCTCACAACACGTCCACACAGATTTCTCCAGTCTAGAGCAACAGTAGTCACCGATCCACAAAAGGCCAGCTGTGCTTCTTGTTATGATGTGGTCCTTATGTTGCTGCCTCTCATTCCTCAACAACTTCATAAAAACACCAGTATCCACTGCTTGGGAGTGGTGGCGTACACTGCAAAAAGGGAACTAAAAGTAAGTACAATTTTATCAAAATAGGTGTATTTGTCCTTGATTGGAGCAGGTAAATATGATTATCTGACAATGGAATGAGTATTTTGACCCCAAAACAAGATAATTAGAAATACTGCATTTTAAATAAGATGGAGAGGAGTTGTTCCTTTTTTAAGTGCAAAACGTTTATTCCTTTGGCAGATAATCTTCTTTACCTGCTCAAATCAAGGATAAATATACTTGTTTCAAGAAGATTTTACTTACTCTTAGTTCCCTTTTGCATTGTAGTGATTAGAATAGAGTGTTTGCATTCTGGGAAGGCTGTAAGTACCCGATTTGAACCCAGCAGACTGCCACTATGGGTCCCTGAGCAAGATCCTTAGCCCCAGATTTAAGACAAATTTTGCTGGAATGTGCAATTGCAAAGACCAATACAGATTTATTTCTGTCTACTATGTTGTTTTTAGATAAAACTTTACATCCTTTAGCATTGTAAACAATGCAGTGGGACATCTACTCCCTCTGCACATGCAGGTCGCCTTGAGGTGGTGTACCGTTCAGACAGGAGTCTGACGGTGGTCGCATTTAAACAGTTGTATAAACAACCACACCAAAAATCGGATTTCAGAAAAAAAGAATCGCAATTGAGCATCAAGACCTGCAGTGTGAACACAGCTTAGTTTTAAATCTACTTCTTTATCTGTTGTCCTTTATGGTAAATATTGCTGCTCTCTTGTTTATAAAGTTATATTATGCTGTTGTATTTCTTTCTACACATAGTCAATTTTAACTTTGTCTCCATTGATAGCTTTTGTTTAAAGACGAGAGTTGGTGTTCGGACACAAACTCATTTCTGTTCATTATCCATTTTCTTGCCCTTGCTTTCCCTTTGTCTTTGAAACTGTCCTCCCTTTCCAAACACTTACTTTTGAATATTCAGTCCATGCTAAATTGATGGATTAAGTTATCCCTGGCTCCAAATCAATCGCAGCATTTTTTTCCCCCATGTTCCTTTACACTGGACTGGGATGCTGGAGAAAGGGAGAGAGAATACACTGAGCCACTGATAAGGCTCTCACCCATTATGTGTCATTTTAAACAAAGAAGCAAGGCAGCCTGTGGAGACTCCCTATCAGCTATTAAACAGAGACGTAGCATGCAGCCTGAGATTAATGATTAGCATTTTCTCCTGGTAGAATAAAGATGCTGGCTTGGACCGAAGATAACAAGCTGGAGCATAAAAAAGGCTTCCTATTCCCCACTCTTTTCTCTCATTTCTTTTAGTATTCTCGTCCCTCTAGATGTGCTTGACCTCATAAATATCAATATCCAGACATGATAATTTCTTATACATTTTCTTTCTGTTTTTGCTCAGTTTCATTTTTCTTGTGTCATCTCTTTTCATTCTCCATCCGTTCACAGAGGAAAATAAATGCACTGGCTGTGTTGCTGTCCTTTTGTCTTGCATCCTTGTGTAATCTGTTAGGAGTGGACAACTTGGAATCCCTTATGTCACAGTCGGAGACTTGTAAGTCCCAGCCAGATACAAGGAAGAACGACACAGAGTGAAAGGGGGGGATTTAAGTAAGGGTTTGATAGGAGCATGTAGGGCCATTGTTTTCTTTGCTGCAAGACCAATGTCAGCCATTGTGCTGAGACAGTTTCAACTACATGTAAAGGGTTGGAAGACGGCTAGATTTTAAATGAGCCAAAAGGATTTACACTGTGTTTTTTTTATGCTGTCCTATAATACTGCTTGGAACATCGGGTATAATAAAATGCTGCAATGCTTAATCACCCTGTGGTGAAATATTTATTTTAACAAGAATCTTGCATCATTAGAAGTACAGTAACATCCCTCTTCTTGTTGTTTTATGGGTGCATTTTCATTATTATTATGTGACACATTCTGTTTGAACTCTAAATCATACTGAAGACACCTTTATCATGAGATACAAAAACAACCCAGATTAGCTGCTCAGGAGAAATTAATGATGCTTTAAATGCGCTCCCTGTGTTTGGTCTAAGGGTTGATTATGAAAGGAAAAGGGAAGTCATTCTGACTGGGCTATTGATACATTGCAGTTATAAAAGAAAAAAAAAATCACCATTCAGTGTGATCTTGGTATGCTTCAATCAAGAAAAAGAAATTAAAATGTGTGATTTTTCTTTTACTTTAAACAATTATAAAACAATCATTTTTAATTTCTGAAATGTATTTAATTTTTCAATGTCATAATACTTAAAACAGTGTAAAGTTTAAAACTGGAGAGTAGGTTAGCTTGTGTTTAATGAGTAAAGTATTATAAGCAGGCATTGCCAAAACCTGGATAGATGAATTATACAACAATATAGCCTAATATCCACTTGAAATTTGTCAATGGTGATGTCTAGAAATTTCTTAATAAGACTATGTCCACATTTGAGAATAAATAAAATGTTAAAATTTAGACTGCACTTGTTTTGATACTACCTAGTGTACCAGATGACCCTGAATGTAGCTGTTGGGAAAATGCCCTGTCATCAACAGAGATGTCTCCAACTGCATTTATATTATGTACAGAGCTTGGGCTGATTGGATGATAACGTCAGCTGATTTTTCTCCAGAATGTGTGAGATTTATGTTCAGCTTGATGTTATTGGTGTGTAATTCTGTTTAGTCCCGAGTTGTGGAAAAAGGTTAACATAAAGTTTCGTTGCTGCACGTTCCCAAGCCAGTCCTCTCGATTTGTTTGGTGTCACTTCTCAAACGAGACAAAACATGTTGCATGCTTCATTCTGCACATAAACTGTAATGAATCCATCTGATCCTGCATGAAAAAACCTGGTCTGCAGTCTGTGTGACGTCATTCCCAGCTCCTGCTCTCTGCGCCACTTGGTAATCAAGGTCTGAGCAATTACACCTGTGGCGGCTCCAATGCGGTACCTCGCACGTGACGTCACCGTCTCAAGAGCAACGCCCCTTTTGCCGCTTAGGTAGGGCATACAGGAGAGAACGCATACAGGAGAGAATGCACGGATAACAGATATGACCGACTTTACAGCCGTTAAACTTTCCCAAGACGATGTCCCAGGCACATGGTTTACTGGTCGCACTGTGGAAGAACACACCAACCTTCAGCTCAAACGATGGCTTGAGGTTCGAGGGCTTAAAAAGACTGGAAAACTGGCCGAGTTGATGAACGGTAAGCTTTGTTTTTTTTTCCTGCGCGGCGATCATGGCAGCGTCGGCCGTTTTTTTTTTTGTTGTTGTTGTTTGCAATCACCGTCCAGGAATGGGTATATGTTTAATGTTTGTCTTATTTGAAATGTTTTTGAGTAAGCCTGGTAGCAGGCTATCATGTTAGCGCCTGCTACCATGATAGCCTATATGCTGTCATGGTAGCAGGCGCTACTTTATTAACATGTCGGCCACCAAAATACTCTTACCTTGACTTGATGTCGCTGGAATTGGGTCAGGATGTTCTTCGGTTGTGCCCTTTCCTCCGACAAAATGCTTGCTACATATGTACTTGAATTTGGTAACTTTTTCCGGGTTGAACTGTTGTGTAGGCCGACCGCACCGGTGTACCCAGCGCACACATTTCTCCTTGGCAGTCTTGAAGAAAACATCCTTCATATACGGCCGATCAGCGTAACTCGAGTCGCTGTTGCACGTTCCATAGCAACAATGTTTAAAAACCATGGTCTTAGATTTGGAAAAAGCAGTCGTTTACCGAGTAAAACCTAGGCTAACTCACGTCTCTTACAGCGA
Source organism: Fundulus heteroclitus (assembly GCF_011125445.2). Taxonomy (NCBI): domain Eukaryota; kingdom Metazoa; phylum Chordata; class Actinopteri; order Cyprinodontiformes; family Fundulidae; genus Fundulus; species Fundulus heteroclitus. Next base: position 63,491 of record NW_023396777.1, read on the forward strand.
AACAACGGCGGCTTTCCGGAGTTTGCCCCACTGCGTACCACGTGATGTGACGTCATCGTGACGTTGTGTTTCTAAAAATAGCTCGCGCGCGGTACCGCATTAAGTGAGGTCACTGCACCTGGGATGAGCACAATATATTCCAGGCTCTCCCAGCGTGTAACTGGCAGATTTTTGAAAGCCACCATGTGAATAAACCATGTAGCGTTCTTCTATCGGCTTCCTGATCTCGACCTGTCTCGTTTCTGTGATTTCTCCTGCCTGTCTTACCACTGTCGGATTCTCCTGTTGGCTTCTGTGTCTGGACCTCGACTTCCTCTGTCTGATACCACTGCCTTGGGTGTGTTTCTCAGATTTGTCTCCTGTCTCTGCCCCTGTCTGTTTACCTCTGCCTGGATTCTGCCACCCGTTATTGATTCTCTCGTCTGGATTCTGGATTCACCTCTAGTCCCAGCCCTACTGGACACCTAAACCAGGTCTACTGATCTCCGGTGTATGACCCAAGTCCAGAGACTGGATTCCCCTTCTTCCCCTGCCCTGCAAGCTGACTACATGAAGTGGATCAGTCAGTCAGTGATTCAAATCACCCAGACAGATCCTCTGGATTACTCTCTCAGAACCAGTGCAACCTCTCACATTCTGATAAGTGGTTTCAGAGATTGCTTCCGTCAGTTCCAGTTCCAGTAACACTAGTTCTTTTAATAAACATTTTCAAATATTCATTCCTGTGTGGGCTGAATTATCGGATCTCAAGATTCTATTCTATTACAATAAACCTTCTGCACATGTTCAGCAACAAAAAATGCTAAATTTGTTCTTCAAACATGCATAGTCAGTGAGCAAGAGGCTACGTTCACACTGCAGGCCTTGATGCTCAATTCCGATTTTTTGTGAAATCGGATTATTTTGCGTGTCTGTTCACATTTCCAAATATATGCGACTTGTATGTGATCTCCTGTGTGAACTGCGTTTATACGCCTAAGTGTCCCGCATGCGCAGTAGAGGACGCAATGACGTCATACGTAGCAAGCGTGCTCATTGTTTGCGGAAGTAAACATGGATCGTAATGCTGCAGCATATCTTGCGTTCTTTACGTTATTCTCCAACCAGAGCCAGCACTTTACGCAATCTTTTTAAGAAGATCGAAAAGGAAGAGAGCCACATTTTAGTGATGTGAACGGCTTTACTGATACGGACTTCATTCATAATTTTCGAATGACAAAGGCAACCATTATGTGCGTCGGAACGGATCTCTTTAGCGCTCTCACGTAAAAACACACATCTTCGGCGAGCATAGCAGCAAGTAAACGTGTTGCTGTGGGGCTGAATTGACTTGTAACAGGTGCTTGTTACCACACAATAGCCAACCTCTTTTTTTTTCTTTTTTTTTTTTTAGCCAACCTCTTTGGCATTGCCAGGTCCACCGTTAGTGACGTTTGTCAAGTATCAATGATGTGTAGGTCGGATGAATGCGACCTGGCCGTACAGACACAGGTCGCATATGAAAAGATCAGATACGTATCGGATTCAGGACCACATATCCAAGCAACCTGGGTCACATTTGAAAAAATCCGATCTGTGTTGTTCATGAACAGATCAGATACAGGTTGCATATGGGCAAAAAAATCGGAATTGGGTTACCTCAGGCTGCAGTGTGAACGTAGCCTTAGATTAAGCTTGTAGTCATGTTTTTAGTCTATGGCAAGATGCCTGTGTTCAGTTTTATTTCAGTTTATTTGTATTGTGTCAATTCCAATTCACAACACATCATTGTTTTGGAATTGTTACAGAAGATAAAATATCTAGATATTTTAAAGACTTTTTATAATACATACAGGAAATATTAACCTAAATATAATTAATTTTTAATAGAAAAGGCTAGTAAATAGTTATCTATTGTGATACTTGTGATAGGTATACAGGTATATTGTATGGGCCGGTGCTAGTTTATTTATTTTTTATTTTATTGGTTTGTGGAGGTATCTGCTAGGCTGCTGCTGCCATTCACACTGAGCCTGATTTTGCTGGAGGTTTCTTCGAGAGTTTTTCTTTCCGCTGTCGCTACATTCATTCTCAAAAAGCAACTGTCCACTATTGTTACAGGCTCATCCAGAAGGACTGAAGACGGCAAGTCAATGACTCGATGCAATCTGCTGGGTTTCCGTAGATAGAAAACTTCAATCAATTTGAATAATAAATTGACCTTGCATCATTTGATGTCTAGGATCAATTGAAAAGTATGTAACTGACTTGTAATTTATCTGTATGATTCACTTTAATGTACTTTTTTCGTGAAGTGCCTTGAGACATGTTTTGAACTGCTGCTATATAAATAAACAGAATTTGAAATTAAAATTAACTTCATTTTGAGCTGAATATACTGGAAGAAATATATTTTGACTTCAATCTCCCATTTATCATCATACATATATTCAAAATTGTGAATATATACTTTACTAACGTAAAACTATCCCAGTATCAACAGTAAGATATTTTATTCAAAATCATCAGTTCATTTTTGTGAATATTGTTTCCTGTGTCAGGCTTCAAATGTTTAAACAGCAAAACTTCCTATGGTGTATGTTACTGTTTTGTTGCTGTTGTTTTTAGTTTTTTGTCTTTATCAAGTACGCAAAGCCAACTTAAAAACTTAGTAGGTGCTAAAAGTTAAAGGAAATCTCAGACACCTTCTATGATTTTTGATAACTGACAGAACCAAGTGAGTTCCCCATCCTATTTTATCAATTAAACAAGGAAAATCCAGTGGAGAAATAAACATTATATGCTTGAACAAAACACTAGTGTTAGAAAAAAATGCTGATTTTGTGTTTCTCCACAAAAACAGCTAGACAGAAATGCAACATAAACCAGCAGGATTTAATCATCCACAAAAGCCTGTCCTTATTTTTCAAGTATCCATATGGAGATATATTGTACATGTGGCACCATACAAACAAAAGGAAATATACACAGCATTTATGATGCATGTATGCACACTTGCAGATGTGAATAGTTACAGATGAAGACGTGGTCCCCACAGCCACCTTTAAAGTGGTCAAAGGAACATCACAAGAGCTCCACCATTTGCTCACAGATAGTACTGCAATAAGAAAGAAACTGCACTGCATGTCAGATGCTTCTACATGAATCACACATGCACCCATTTATCTATGTCTGTTTAGATGTGTAAAATTAATCAATTAAGTCCTTAAAGACTCCTGGGATTTCCTGGGTCAGATATGCATTAAACAACCAAACAAGCAAGCTCAGAGTCAGAACCTTTGGTTGTCATCCCCACCACACAGGAGACCAGGAAATGATGGGGAAAGCCAAACAGTAAGAGTGTGAAGTCAGAAACCCTCTGCTTCGATACAGTTGTCATCACCAGAGGTGCTCAATTAGACTAAACACTATCGCCCTTTCAGAAAAAGGGACCAACCAGAGAGACAGCCAAAAGCAGATGAAAAAAAAATAAGTTTGCATTTATTGCAATGTTGGCAGATGTGGAGACATGGAATTTATTCAAGAAAAGAATATGAACGTCAAGATGCGAGAGATGCACCATTTCCCCTTCTTCAGTTGTAGCATTGTTCTGTTTTTCCAAGCTGTCTCTTTTCCAATCCAACGCATGTTGACCAATTGCACCCACTAAAATAAAGAATTTCTGAATTTGTTTAATTTTGCAAGCCTGTTTGTCAACACGAGAAATGACTTTCCGATCGTTGCGGTCTGCAGTGCTGTGAAAAAGCATTTTCCTCTTTACATACTTCTTCTGTTTTTGCTTTTTTTTGTTACACATAATGTTTCTGAAAAATACAAATATAACTTATGGAAATACACAAAAGTAGGGAAAAGATACCATAAACCTTGTCCAGTGTGATATCTATCAATCGTGACCAAACTGTGATTAACCACACCTTTTGGAAAGTTCAGTTCAGAAGTCATACCCAGGCTTGTCTAATGTGTCTGACAACATGAAGAAGGCTAAAATATTTCAAAAAGCAACACATCGTGGCCCAATCTAAATTTGGAAATTTTGATTAGAAATGTAAAAAAAAAAACAAATGAGAAGCAAAGTCACTGACATCTGTCAGTCTGGAAAGGAAAACAAAGCTACTTTTAAGGCATTGGGACTCCAGCAAAGCACAGTGAGAATGATTATCCACGAATGGAGAAAACATGGAAGCGGTGCAGCTTCTCAGGGATGGCTGGTCTACCAAAGCAATTCCAAGAGGCACAAACAATTCATCTAGATTGATACAAAAAACATCTTAAGGACTGCTGACCTTACATGCATCACAGAAAACTAGAATATTTCTCCTTTTTTCCTGACAACCAAAATGATGGGTGTGCCCCTTAGTATAATTCACACCAAATCATATGAATAATGAATTACACCTCTTAAATTATGGAGCACAACACCTGCCACAACATGCTTGCAGAGTAATCACATAATTCAGAGGGCAGCTTTTTAACAATAGACGAATAAAAGCCCAAGATGAACATACAAATGCAAAAACAAGCAGTCACAAACTGACCATTGCTTTGACATCCATAGGAAAGTTCAGGAATTTCACAAGCATCTTGGTTTTCTTGAACAGACACTATTGCCCACTCAGACACTGGTCCCCCTTCAGTGGTTTCCGTTAGCTGACACTCCTTGCCTGATGAGAGCTCAGCAAAGTGTGCGTATTTGGAATGTGTCTGTGTGCATGTACTTTGGTACTTTATCTGTTGTGTCTTTCTGCCTTCTATAATTTATCCACATTCCAAAGCCACGAGCTCCCGCTCCAGTTCTGTTGTTGTGTCTATATATTTGAAACACATGTCCATTTTTGTTGTTAAACGATAAGCCTTCAAAGGGATAAAAGGGCATCTCTTCAAAGGCAGACATGGTTTTGCACCCAGATGCTTTTGAATAATAATGAAAGGGAGTTGTTAAGAAAAACTGCACCAGAGGTCCGCAGTGCAATTCACTATTAACTATTAAAATTACTATAACTATAACTTAAAAACTCAAAAATATACCTCAAGCTCTCCCTTTGCTTTTGTCTTTTTTCTGGTATCTTATTCAGTGAGGAACTCAGATGTGCAGGGTAAAAATATGTCACTTCAGTAACTTAAAAGGCAACACATTTGTTGTCCACATATTTATCTCCACCCACTTTAGCTTCTAACCCTGCTTTATTCATTATTCCTACAGTGTAAAGTCTATAAGATTATGTATTTATTTATTTTTGCTTTTTTACTTTGCTATATCTTGTGGCAACATATAAACCTATTTTATTGAATTTCTGTTTTATTTCCCAAAAAAAAAGCAAGCCTTTTTTTTCTATGTTTTTTTTTCTTCATCTCAAAAATTCAACATTTTCTTTTGTGTCTGAGATGAACCATTAACAGTAGCCAAAATTGCTAAACTAAATAATTGTAGAAAAGATCTTGGAAACAATCTTGATGTTCCCTGAAAACTGCCATTTAAGTAAAATTTACCTTTTGATTATTTCAAGGAACCCATCTGAGATTTTTTTTTAGCTTTGTGAGCTGCTGTACTGCGGGTACAGTGTGTTTATAAAAGGGTGGACAAGGTCAGTAACAACATTCTGGTAGGAAGAAAAAGTTCAGCCAAAAAAGACAAAAATCTATTTCTATTAGATAAAGTAATTGCACATCCCAGATGCTTAATTAACGAAACAGTGCCCCTCCCAAATAAGTATCAATGTTTAAACAATACTCAGGTGGTACTGATGAGCCCAAAATGGCTCAAAATTATATCACTCACAATATTCTACCACCAGTAGGAGAAATTAGGAGAAATTCACCAGTAGGAGAAATTCAGGTTTATCAGCAGCCACGTGAAAGGGAAAAGGAAGCATCCAGATAAGAAGGTAAAAAAATCTAAAAATCTAAAAATAAGAATAAGATATTAATATAACACACAATGGATCTGTGTGTTGGTACTGTTTATGAAAAATGATGACCCTACCATATGAATGTAGCAGTTGACTTTGAGACTCAAAGGGAATGTTTTTCCAATCTGTTCGCATCAAGTTTTGTTGAACCTGTGTGAGTTGTAGCCTCAGTTTCCTGTTCATGGCTGACAGGAACGGCACCTAGTGTGCTTCTTTTCTGCTACAATGAGAAATCTGCCATTTTCATAGACACTTGGATCTCTTTAAATCTCTATTCTGACACTCGGTTTGAATGCCCACAAGATATCAGCATGAGCAAATGTAATGGGTTTTATATTTGTGTTAACTGGCTAATGAACTGCCATAAATGGAGAACAAATTTAAGTCATATAGAGCTTTTCTGGTCGTACCGATCAGGAAAAATACTAAGGCACCTAACGGTGATCGGGGCAAATGACCAACAGTTCAATTTGCAGCGTCTCAACTTGTAAAAAAGGGTAGATATTGTGTCTCCTTTAATCTGCCTAAAGCAAGTATCTTTTGAGATGGAGTATTGCTGTTTTCCTACTATACACAAACCTTCACAAATAGACCTCTGGGATTTTTTTTCACAAAGAAAACCATCAAAAACATTTCCCTATATAATCCCTCTTTATACGTCAACCCCTTTTCTGTCTTTGTCTTTGTGAAATTACAGTTGTACAGGTGTCTTACCACAAGAATAATGCTGAAAGACGGGCATGCAAGAGGACAGCCAAGCTCTTGTGTTCACCACAAAGATCTTGCTTGTCTTACAACTGACTGCCCTGCCCAATAAGTGGCTTTGGTTACAAAAAACCTGCTCCTCTAGCCGGAGACCCTTCATCTCTGCGAGGAGACAAGAGGACGATGGAAGGTGCTTTCCGAGATGAGCCGAAAAGTGGCTTCCATTTTCAAAGGACCGTAGATGTACATGGCTTGTGGATTCCTGTGTTAGCTGTGAGATAACGCAACACCTGGAGAGGCCTGACAGGAAGAAAAGACGAGAGACTAGAGGAAAGAGATGAGGGAAAAAAAAGAAAAGAGAGAGAAGCCGCTTAGATGCCATGCCAGAGAGGGGATCTACGGCTCTCTCAGATTTCAAATGTCCATTCTGTGAAATTGTGGTTTCAAACGTTTCCGATCTCAGTAGCTTCCCATCCTTACCCCTTTCATCCTGGACTTGTCGTCAGCACATCATGAAATGTGAAGATCAGTGCTTTGCACAGAAATGACTGTTGTGAATTCCTATTACCCATAGACTTTTGATAAAACTCTTAGTGGTGTTTTATGTTTGTATTTCCATCTTTTGTAGTGCCAAAAGATGAGAAAATGCATCTGAATAACATAAAGAGAAAGGTTCATTGTTACACAAATAAAACAAAGGGCCTTTTTTTGACTGACATATCCAGAGAGTCCCCTGTCAATCTCAGGCACAAGCCATTTCCTGAAGCCAAACTGTTCTCTTTGTGTGTTGAATATGTTTTGGAACATGCTGACCATTGATTGACATGGGCGCAAGGTCTAGTAAAACATTTCTGTGGTGTGAAGCAAACAACAGTTCGTCTGTCACTCTGGTTCAGATGATTGGCCTGAGGGGTTGTACTGATATAATAGTGGTGCAAAAATCAGAACATTTCCTCTTTGTGTTCTCCTTCTCCCTCATCCCTTCCCTTTCACTCACTGCAGCTGCTTTGAAACAATCCCTCCGGTAAAAAAATCCATTTGTATTTTCTTACTCCTAACCCTTTGACAAGGTATGATTTGTCTTCTCAATTTGTCCTATGTTTATCTTTTTGGTTTCAGATGTGTAAAACTGGAGTCAACCAAAGGCATGAAGTGTTTCCAACCAGAACTGAAGGACAGACACAGTTACATCAGCTACAACCAAAATGCCAGTATAATCTGGAGGTAAATACTTTTCACTTTATCAGAGGACAAACAGAAAACATGAAAATAAAAGTTGCGTGCTTATTTCACAGAATACTTTACGTCTGTCTAATACTGCCAGGTATTGTGGTAGATTGGATTAGATCTTACTTGGCTGATGGGGAGTACTTTGTTTCTTTGTCAGTTGTAACTGAATGATGATAAGATGTGGAGTTCCTCAATGCTCCTAATGTTGGGCCCCTTTATTCAATATCTTGTACAGATCATGGAAAACTATATTAATAAACTTCTATTGCTGTTTTGACGCAAGACCAGAGCTGATCAAAGTCTCTGAGCCAGAAAAGAAAGTATTTTTGTTGCTGCTACAACTGCAAGGTTGGAGATAAGTGCTCAACTCAGTGAGGCTGAAGACCCTCATGGACTAAATTTCAACATTTCTATCAATTCAATCACAAAATCTGCCAAACAACATTTTCAAAACCTTACCACAATAAATCCTTTCTCTTACAGACTCAGTGCTGTATGCTTTTATTTTTAATCAGGACCACAAAGGTCCAGGGTTCAAATCCTGTTCTAAGCTCTTTCTGTCTGGAGTGTGCATGTTCTCCACTTGCATTTTTGGGTTCTCTGTGGGTCCTTCAGCTTCTGCTCCCAGTCCAAGAAACATGACTGTGACTTTAATAGGTCTCTCTCGCCCTGTGATTAACAGAGTGTACCCCATCTTTTGCCCAATGACCACTACAGATAGGCACCAGCCCTCCGGCGACAGGATCTGCTTTTCCTTACAGGGTCTGCAATAGACATTGCTGGTTGCTACAAAAATCAGACATGCAAATGCAGCTCAACGAAAAATGCTGCTATATAATCTTGACCAAGAGGTGCAATATTGGTCACATTACACCAGTCCTAAAATCACTGCATTGGCTTGTTTGCTTGTTAAATAATTGAATTCAAAATCCTGCCAATGTACGGTAAGACTGAATTGTCTTGGGCTTAATTTAGAGCTGCTCTCCAGACATTCACTTTAAAGACCCCTCAGTTGATCAGAAATAGGTACAATAAACTTTCTAGTAGCTAAGTTAAACAAAGGGGAAGCTGCATTTAGTTTCCATGTTTCTGACCTCCAAAACCAATGCCCTAAATACAGAGATCTAGAGAAACAGTTAGCTCCTTTACTTCTGAAGTGAAAACACTACTGCTTGCCTTTTGGTTGTTATAGTGTAACAACACACATACCAAGTTTTTAATCTGGGTAATTAAATCGACAAACTGCTCAAGTAGAGCCTACAGCTATGGCTTTTAACAGAGAGACCACTGGTTGCTTTCCCCCTGTAGAAAACCGAACTGCCTTGCTTCAGTGAGTTACTTTTGTAAAATTTTATTTTTCACATATTTTTTTCAAACTCAATATGATATGAATAGAACAGATATAAACAGGCATGGCACCAGCAGTATCGCAGAACTATCATAACACCAATTTGATTAATTAATAAATCACTTGTAAATAATGTCGGACTGAGCCTGACGCTCTACGATGCCTCGCAGTACAGCATCAGCTCGCTGTGATCAAAGACCAACCGTTATTAATTAAATCCACCGATCTACAGCAACTTTAAGAACTTCATATCAGGACGTTTACTCACATCAATCAACTCTGCGGTCACATCTGAGCAAACGGCAGGTTTAGTGTCCTCTTCAGTGAACACTAACGTTCATACTGTATTCTCAGCGGCATTCCAGTCTTTTTACTCTTGGAATCATGTTTTTTTTAGCGCTTTTTTCACTGGATCTTGGACCATTCTGCATTGTTTCGCTGGGAGATGCTAATAGCCATTAGCCGCTTCCTTGTTTTATCCGCTGTTGTGCATGCTCAGTGACGTTTTTCCGTTATTAAAAATAAATATTGGTCACCACTAAACTACATTGGTTGTGCTGTATTTGTATATATACAGTATTGTGGTGTATTGTACTGTCTGTGTGTCAGGAGTTGTCTAGTTCAGTCCTTACTAACTGTGTGTCGGTGTTGTACTCATATTCCTGTATTTTATTGCTTTTTTATCATCATGGCCAGGGGATTCCAGATGAAACATAGCCTTTGGTTAATTCTGGCTTTTTTTATCTAATGAATTGTCATGTCATGTGTTTTATTAAATTCCCCTGTCCCCTTTCAAATAAATAAATCAAATCAAACAAAAGGCTTTAGTTGTTAACAAATTGAGAAAAAACAAAGCATAAAACACCAAAAGAACAACCAATACGCCAGCAGGACGTGATGATCTTTCAAAAAAACTTTGTATGCAACCAGAGTGATCTACCAACGTATATATATATATATATATACCCATCCATCAATTTTCCAAACCGCTTATCACTCATGGGGTCGCAGGGGTTGCTGGTGCCTATCTCCAGCGTTCACTGGGCGAGAGGCAGGGTCCACCCTGTACAGGTCGCCAGTCTGTCGCAGGGCAACACAGAGAGACAAACAACCATTCACGCACACACTCACACCTAAGGACAATTTGGAGAGGCCAATTAACCTAACAGTCATGTTTTTGGTCTGTGGGAGGAAGCCGGAGTACCCGGAGAGAACCCACGCATGCACAGGGAGAACATGCAAACTCCATGCAGAAAGACCCAGGGGTGTACTCGAACCCAGGAGCTTCTTGCTGCAAGGCAACAGCGCTACCCACTGCGCCACTGTGCATATATATATATATATATATATATATATATATATATATATATATATATATATATATATATATATATATATATATATATATATATATATATATATATATATATATATATATATATATATTAAAAGTCAAATAAAGTGGCTATGCACCTTTAAACATTATATGACAAGGAAATCCTAATGAAGGTTGTTTCTTTGTGACACAGTGGAGCCAGTGCCATCAAATGGCAGCTTTTTTATTTAACAGAACAACGGAGCTTCGGGTTTGTGCAGAGTTATCAAACAATAACTGGCTAGGTATTGATATTTCAGTGACCATCCCTCTTTTGTCTATGAGGTGATGACTCAGTCTTTCAACAGGGCAGTGTTACAGTTCATCTGACAAAGGACTTCTTCGACTTTAACCTGAAAGAACAATAACAATCCTCTTTTGGACAGTTTTGCATGTCTTCTGGCTCTACAGGGAGTGGTAGTGGCCTAGTGGTTAGAATGTTGTGCTTGTGTTCTGAGAAGGCTGTAAGTCTGCGGTTCGAACCCAGCAGACTGCCACTATGAGTCCCTGTGCAAGACTCTTAGCCCCAAATTGCACCCAGGGCACCACTCAGTGGCAGCCCACTGCTCCTTAAGGGATGGATCAAATGCAGAAGACAAAATTTATTGCAATGACAAATGAAGATTTCCTCTTCTTTTCTAATTACCAATAAAATACTTTATGAATGTATGGCAAAGAAGGCTTACAAAAACGGACCTCAGTTTTAGACCGTGGCTGCCCTTTCTCGAGCCATCTTCACTACATGGGGCAACGATCCCACCGGCCTACTGGAAACTCTCATGTCAAGCATGCCTAAACAAGAATTTAGAGTGATCAACAACAGCTGTGTCTTAATATTGAATCATTTTTTGACACTCCTACATTTTGAAGTTTAATTTGCAATCTGGTAACATTCCAGCTAATGAAAATGTAAATACTTGTAACATTCCTGCTGCCTTAACACTTTGATCAAGACCGTACCTTGATGCCTATAATTACCTAATTAGAGTTAGCCACTTCTTTAGGCTTTTCCAGTTTGAGATACACTTGGATAAATGTCTATTTTTCTTAGCATAACCTTTCGTCTTGCTTTTGAGCAAACACAACATGCAATAACTATGGCATTATTATACTTTTTATGAGATGTTTAGGCTTTACTTTACCTCTTCAAATAGTTGGAAGGCATAGTAGTGGCACGTAGAGCAAGTCACCACCTTGCACCTTTCGATTTCCAAATGAAAACAACAGGGGAAAAAATGCTACATATATATAAAATGTCCTGATAGTTGTGTATTTTCCAAAATGTCATATGGATTGATTCAACAGCAGCATTACAATTTTAATCAGTGGTGTAGAACCAGGTGTTAAAACCCATGCGGCAGCCCTCCAGGCCATAAGAAATTGGACAAGGCACCAGGAAATTGTCTCTCCTCTAGAAACAAGTGTTTTGTGATTGTTTACCCCATGTCTTTAAATTGCATTTCTTCCTTTTTAATTTAAGCACCTCAGCTGTGGGACTGAAGGAGGGAAAGGGAGCGCGAAAGGGGTGTTAGAGAAATGAGGAGGGGGACCTTTTCCTTTTTTTCCCCCCTCTCTCTCTCTATCTCTCCATTTTCTCTAGCATTAACCCTGTCTGATGTCATTCCTGTCAAATGCAAATGTCACGACCTGATATGGTCAGCCCACAGGGCACTTTGGCTCCATATTTGTGCACATCGGAATTAAAATATGAAGTTACGTGGTCCCTCTTTGTGTGTCTGAGCCTACAAATCTTGCGTGTGCATGTTTTTGCAGATATGTGCGTTTGACTGGCTGTCCTTGACATTCTTAGAAAAAAAGCATAAGCAGAAACATGATTGCACAAAAGAACAAGAGGAGATCCAGTGTCATAAATAAAATGTTGGCACCAGCCCAATTTTCCCTCCTATGCTTGAGCACATACCATGCGTCAACAAACATGCTCTTCAGTCAATGGCCTCCTAAAAGGAAAACTTTCAAAACTGCTGTGCCCATGCAATTCAGCTTGACAGCAACAGAGTTTAACACTGTTTATCATTAACAATGGTTTGGGGTTATGTTGCTATACTCTTAATTTGCATTAACTTTAAGTCAAAAATATAATTTTCGAAGACTTTCCTTTGGGTTTGGATAGGGCATGATGAAAATAAAAGTCAGATAGAAATTGCTGAATTTTTTCAGACAACAGGCTTTGTGATATGTTTCAAATTGAGCATAAGCCTTTGTTCTCCTAGTTTGTGTGTCTATACTAGAAAGACAGGCTTTTGGAAGGTTGGTTTTAGCCGCTGTTTCCAAGCGTTATATTAGATGAGCAAGGATGTGAAAGAAATTATACAAGATCATTTTAGGGGTTTCAAACAATTATATCAAAATAACATAGCTTCCTTAAAATCTTCCACTTTCTATAGTATTCACAGCCATTTAACTTTCCATATTTTGTAATTTTAGAGCCACAATAGAGATACTTGGTTTTTAAATGTATAACAAAAAAACTTTTTTGTGGTACATAAAAATAAAAACATTTTAAAAAGCCTGTTTCTTTTCCTTTCAGTTTATTTCAATATTATTTGTTGAAATACACTGAAGCACACTGAAGTTTTCAATTGCAATGTGACACAATGTGAAAATGTTAAATTTATACTTGCAAGGTCCTGTATGAAATAAAACCTGAATGGAATTCACAAAAGTGATTTCTTTGCAAAGCACTAATCTTCACATTTCAGGATGTGCTGACGGCAAGTCCAGGATGAAAGGGGCAAGGATGGGATGTTAGTGAGATTGGAAACAAAAATACAGTGATTTATTTTAAATTTTGCTCTGAAACGCTGAAAAATAGTAGTACCTTTTTTGTGAGCCTTTATACTGAAAGGGAATGCGGCGTTTGTCCTGAATGGTAGGCCTTCTGAAACTATTACAAGCCTCTACCACAAGAGGGCAGCACATAATTACTTTTGCAGCGGCAAAGCCCAGCCATAGCGTCATCGCCGCTGAATAGTGTCACAACTTTATGCTAAATGACAGATACATTGTCAGGTGGTCCTTTATATTTGGAACTGAACTATATCAATAATATGAAACTATCAGGGATATTTCAAACGCTTCAAACGATGTAATTATTCTGTTCAATGTGTTGCTTTGGACAAACTAAGTGTGATTCATCAACCTCAGTTTTAACACTTCAGACAAAGTATTATCCGATTTTATCCAGTACAAATGTATTAAAAATTATTTCACAAAGAGGTATCTCACCAAAATCGTTGAGTAAGTTAAATGTGCTAAATATAAAAAAAAAAATATTTAGAATTTATAAATGCTAAATTAAATGCAAAATAGACAGTTTGTTTTAACTACCCATGCAAAGAAGGTGTTGGCATGGATGGACCGATGGACAGACAGATGAATAGATATACAATGACTGTACCTTACTACTCGTACAATTATCAATATCAATAGCATGGTTAGAAACCTGTTACAGACGAGTCTGCTTCTACATCTGCAGAAGGAGAGATAGAAAGAACAGAACAGAGAAAGTATCACAGGTACATATAACCAATGCATATGATGATGTCACAGAAAAAAACACATTTTATTTATTACAATATGGATTGAGTAACAGCCAAAGCTAACTATAGGGTTTATCTGCATATAGGTCTATCTGTAAGCACCTGGATCTGTAACACCTGTGTGTATTTGTGAGAGTGTGATTGTATATGTAAGGTTTCCCAATAAATAAAATGCTCAATAGTGCAAGGCAGACACCGGGAGACCAGAGCCCCAGAAATCTGAAAGGTCACCCAAAGTGCAGGAGTCCAAGGAGGACCAACACAAGGATACAGGGAATGCTGCCTCCCCCATCCCAGAGAAGAGCAGAGGAGAGCCACAGCATTTCCCAGACAGCTACAGTGCAGAAGCAACATGGGGGTGCAGCAATGAGCCCATAGGCTCCGCCCATAGTCCGCTACCCCAGAGCAGATTCAGCATGGGCCCAGAGACCTGAGACCCAAGGGCACACCAGCCCCCAGCAGAGCCCCGACAGAGCCTGGGAGTCCAGGCCTTGCAAAGTAGCAACCAGAAGTGAGCCAGCCAGTAGACACCTGAGCACCCAGCCCAGGACACAGGCATGATCACTGACACTAACTATAGGAGTCCAACCCCCCCACATACTGTGATGATCTGCCAGCTGTCTGACAATTTCAACAGCGTCTTCTGCGGGTCTGAAAAACAGCCATTCACACCTCCAACTCCACCAACCACCCCCCACCCCCAAACAAAAAGATTACCTTAACCCTTACCAGCAACTGTACAGGCTACCTGCATGGACAAAAGATCCCTAAGAGGGACATGTAAATAGGCTATTTTAGTGTCAGAGGACCCCACCCCGCCTTCACTCAGATATTCAAAAAGTCTGGATCTGTTTGAGGTTTTCTCCTCCCTCAAGCATTCCACCATCGTCCCCCAAAAAGGCAGGATTGAATGACTACAGACCTGTTGCCCTGAGGTCTGTACTGGTGTTGAAGCATCTGAAAGACATCACAGGCCCCTGTTGGACCCCTGCAGTCAGCTTACTGGGCAAACACATTGGAAGATGATGCTGTCTAGTTAGTTGGGACCATTTACATTGATTCTTGTAGCTTCACGGTAAAGAAGTGAATTCACTTCATCTATTGAGTGCTGATTAGTAGTGGAAAGAGGAAAGGATTACATAATCTTATACATTAGTCCTACTTTTTGAACACATTGTTTACTGATATTTCTTATTCCTATTGATATAAGAAAAGATCTGCATTTAATCTTTATTTCGTACACTTTTTTCGTGTTTTATCAGTTTTATTCTCATACGTTCACAATCACAATCGATATTCGTCGTTAATGCCATGCTGTTGTAGAAATCTTGAATTTACCACATTTGGCGTGATTTTGAAGGCAGCATTGGGTCGTGCTTGGCCGGTGCCGTTGTGGTCGCGCATGCGCACGGCCGTGAGAAAGCAGTCGCGCTTCCGTTAGCATTGAGAGCTAGCGGACAGGACTGGTTGCTGAGGAGGCTGTGTGGAGGAAGGAGACTTGCGCAGACAGATATTGGTGACTTCAGATATCCCCAGTTAATCCTTGAGCTAACCATTATCCCTCCATGCTGACCAAGAAAGGAAGATAACGCTAATAGCCTGGCACTGCCTCCACCTAAATTAGCCACCGTCAAGACAGTTAAAGGGGGGGACCGCCGTTTGCTTTGAGGGGCTTCTTTTCTCTTCTTCTTTTCGGCAGCTTTTTTTTTTAAGACATTTAAAAGTACCAACCGCAGCCTCAGCTAACGGTGTTTCTAAGAATGAGGTTGCCGAGTAGCAGACATAGTGCGACTGAAGGAGAGGGAAAGAAAATGGACCAACCTCCTCCGTGCAGAAACCCTTTTGTGCACGTCTTGAAATTCACTCCACTGGAAAAGGCGAAGGTAAGGATGATTTCGCTACTCGCTAACAGGATGCTTGGTTTCATTTTTGGACCTTAACAGTGAAGTGCGACACAGTGACTGTGTCACCATCATGCAGCCAGTCAGTTATTCCGGTTTGCTTCTAGTCAGCTGTGCTAGTTCAAGCTAACCGGCTAACATTAGCTGAGTGCATGTCACTTTTTTCGTGAGATTATTATTTTTTATACATATAAAACTGTAACCCCGTTTTTCTTTTCATATAATTCGTTGAGAGCCCAAAACAAATATGAACAGAGTTGTCAGCAACGTGTTTATTTTAAACATTCGGGATTTACGCAGAAAAATCAGTTTTTCTCACTCATGAACCCTTTTAAAATGAAATGCAGTTAACTGAAGCATGGCCGCTAGTCCTGAAGGGGCCTATAGCTTGTTGCTCTGAACTGCATGCTTTTCCAGTGCATTTACCAAGCACGCATTTTAATCGGCATAATAAATAAAATAAAATAAAACATGACAGTTTTATTTGTTCGTCCACACACTGCAGTTTAGCTGCTTGTCTTGGGGTTTCCATTTGCATTGTTGGATTTAATGCAAAGCAGCATTCACAGCAGGAACCAGCATGTGTGAGAGGGGGACAGAAAACCGCTTCTTACTTAAATGTCGCTCTTGTTGGAAGTCTTTGCATCGATCCATTACTTTGTATTAACGTTGTTTGAGATTGCTTACTTATTTGGAGAAAAACAATCAACCTGCTATGGTTTAGCAACACTGCCGGGAACGTCTGCTGTTTGTTTCCAACCTATTTTGTGCATTGTTTGTATAGGGAAAAAAAGGGAGACCGAAATTAAATGTAATACTGTAAAAGCTGTACTGTAAACGAAATATGCCATTCATGTCAATTTAGCTTTGTTGTTACTCCCCTGACGATTCAGTTTTAGTCCATTTTATTTTGTCTGAATATCTCGTGTTTTACAAAGTTAACATGTTATTTGAACTAAAACCTCTATAACCATGTGGTTAATGGTCCCAAAAAAAGTTTGACGGAAAATGACCGAAATTGAATGTAATTCACACAAGTTGAGTTTTTTTGTAAAGTTATTAGAATAGGTCTGCCAACATGGGGTTACTCTTCTTATGGTATTCTATGAACGTTCTGTAAAATTAGCAAAGATCTATTATTCATATCTGGAAGGCTGTGGCTGGCAAATGTTTTGCGTGAATGTGCATCTGTCTTCTGCTGAGGAAGTTTGCAGAAGTGGAAGGCTAATGCTTACTCAGATCCTCTGGTTTTAGATCAGTCTTTCATAATGTAGCCCATAACATTTATTTTATTTTGCAGTTCCTATGAGTCTTTTGTAAGCATTTAACAGGAAGAGTTGTTCTCTTGCACCTTAAACTTGTAACATAGTGTTTTCAGTATTTTGTGTTATTGCAGCATTCAGTTATCAGACAGAAGCTGAGCCTTTCAGTGATTCGTACCAATGTCTGTATCGCCGTCCATTTCCTTTTTATACTGATAATGGCATTTGCTGCATCGCAGGTACATTTAGGACTCTAAGGGAAGACAAATTGGGTTGCAGTTGGAAAAGAAAAAATGTGTGAGACTGTTTCTTTCTGTTGGTTGCTCTGTTGCAACTATCTTTTCATATCTCTGCTTGTGCAAATGTGTCTTAGTTGTTTTTTTTTTTGCAAAGGCTTCTAGGAAAATATAGTCGAAACTGACACAGACTTTAACGGGTTTTTATGTGTTTCTTTTAATAATCATTGATTTCTTTAATCGATTTAACATTCAATATAAACACTGCAGAATTGAATAGTTAAGAAACACCCACTTTAACAAATAAACTCCAAGCATTATATCAATAACATAGTAAAGTTTTCATATTCTCTTGTGAAAATGTTACTTTTTTTAAAGGCGCAGTTTTAGTTTGCCTCGCACAGCTCTTCTCTACTCTGTTTATCTTCACGCGGTTTGCGTTTCACCCAGCCTAGAAAACCCTGGAAGAGGGGAAACAATTCCTCCCAAAGCATCAACATAAATAAAAGGAAAAAAAAATACAAATAATGTTTCTATAACTGTATGCAAGATTCTCTTGGATATTTTTAAGGAGTAATCCACTGGGATAAATATCTGGATCACACGTCTAATATTAAAATAAGGTACAGCTGCTCTCTGAAATACTATCTGCTTTGAAACTGTGTTTGAGAGAGAGGAAGACAGAAGTGGAGACGAGCTGTTTAGCCTGCATGCTTCGGGCCTCTCAGCCAAGCAAGCTTTCAGGGGTCCGGGGTCCGAGCATCCTGTAGCGGTCACCGATGCCAGAGTAGACCACTCCTTTGCCCCGGCTCTTTTCAGCCACGGAGTTAAAATTTACAGCGTTAAATGAGATTTTTTTGCCTCAGCCAGGGTGGGAGCGAGAAGAACACGTTAACAGCTTAAAAAATTTGTAACCGCAGTGAAATCTTTTTAGTTGGTTTGTTTTTCGCTGACTCCCAAGCTGTCTCAGCGGAGCGAGCGTCAGACGTTGGCCGAGTTTGAGCTGCTTTCAGCGGCCACCTCTGTAAAAGCACCCCTGCCGCTCCCCCCGGGTGCTCTGGGTCTGAAAGGCAGACAGCCGTTACTTTGCATGGACATGGATGTACTGATGGATGGACACTTGAGAGAAAAAATGTCAAATGCAGGGTTCTCGCCAGTGCATTTCAGTGTAATGGAGTGTAATGAAATTTGACTGTTACGCTCTTTGTTTGATGTTTGAAAGTAACATTAAAAAAAGTCAATTAAGCTCTTGAACGTGCAGCTATAAACCTCCTGGACAACATTAAAGCTAGCACTAGCTGTTATTAGCTTGATGAACAGCCCCCTTCGAGCTGCACTACACAACGCTCCACTGTGGGAGTGCGTGCGCACGCCACACATAAGCGCGTGCACGCACCCCCGCCGCCAGTTGTCCACCTTTACGCTCAACCAAAACCCTGGGGATGACCCTGAAATGAGAGAAGGCCTCCATAAAAGCACGTATCTGATAAAGCGCCGAAGTTCCTTTTCTTTTTTTTTTTCCTTCAGGTATTGTTCATGTTTTTAAATAATAAAATCATATTTCGGTTTGAGCCACTCTGTTCATAGTTGTCCTCAATAATAATGTCGTCGCTCTTCAGTTTCTGCACTTACTCGGAGAAATGGCATATGTCAGTGTTTCCTACATTAAACAAGTGCTCTGTTTGTTCAAAACACGTCTCCTACAGCCAGTGGAGGAAGACACTGAGCTCACTAAAACAATAAAGACAAACATACAGCAGTACCTTTTAATGATAAATACAGCAGCAGTGTGCAGGATGAACTCTTAGACGTGGCCTCACTATTAGATCCCAGGTTCTGGACAACCTACATTGACTCACAGGGTTCAACACGTCAAAACCAGAGCAGTGACTGAACTGCTGTCTGCCTGCTGAAACAAGTGCATCACAACAGCTCAGTAGTGCCGCTGTGCAAATGTGCAAGGAAGAACGGGCTTCGTACAATAAGAAAACGACTTTAAGTGCCTTCTTCAAACAAAACGTGCAAGTGCTATCAGAGGCGAACCAGAGGATGTGAAAGTAGAAACTGAGCTGGCGAGCTACCTGTTGACCTCTGCGGCTGACTCAGACACAGAAGCGCCATAAACCAAACTCTCCAAGGCTCTGTAAACTGGCTAAGCAATATCGCTCTGTCCCTGCTGTTGTAATGTCAGCGGGGACATTGTTGCATGCTACAGGGCAATGCTTGAAGCTAGACGCAGTAGACATGCCGGTTTTTCTTGCCAAAAATATGTAGAAAAACAAACAAAGAATGTAACCCTGATTTTGCTGATGATGCAATGAATGCATGTTTGGAAAGTACCCATTTAATTTTGTTTAAATGCAGTCTTGGAAAAAAAACATATTTTTAGTTTTTGTTTTTTTCTTCCAGTAACACTCATTAAGAAAATTTAATTGAAGACAACATGGGTGGTCTAATAATATTTTCCATGACTGTTTCGGGGATTTATTTGTGCTTTCTATACGAGAGCTATATATTCTTAAAACATTTGTTAAATCTCATTAACAAAACTTTATTTTGAACATTTGACCTAAAAGGGGAAATTGTTTTCTTAATGGAATACAGTGTTGGCTTTGTTTGTACTCTAAAGACGAAGCTTGTTTAGGCTAAGAAGAGGTGCTTTTGTGTATTTTTTTAAGCCGTTTGTGATGTATACTCAATACTGAGAAACTAGCTAGTGTGCAATACCACAGACATCTTTTGTTATATTTATATTGCTAACAGTGGCAGGGCCTGCCGTCTTGTTCTAGGAACATGTTTCACAGCTTTTATTTTGTTGTATTTGTGTCAGTGTCTATCTGGAAAAGTTGAATCTTGTCTAACCAGGTGCTGCGTGGATATCTTTGTCTTTCTTTTTGGGTCATATTTTTTAAGCTGTTTTCTTTATTCTATATATTTTTTAACAATTTCGTCACAATATTTGCTGCCGAACTGCAAAACATGGCATTGGACTTCCGGCTCACCCAGTTGTTCAAATCAAACATTTTTATTTCAGAATAAGTGAAAATGTTTCAATGGCGTACCGCGCACGTGACGTCACCGACTCAAGAGCAACGCCCCTTTTGCCGCTTAGGTAGGGCATACAGGTAGAGAACGCCCGTAGCAGCCAGCTATTACACGCACAACAGAACCGACGATATGACCGACTTTGCAGCCGTTAAACTTTCCCAAGACGATGTCCCAGGCGCACGGATTACTGGTCACACTGTCAAAGAACACACCAACCTTCAGCTCAAACGATGGCTTGAGTGTCGAGGGCTTAAAAAAAACCGGAAAACGGGCCGAGTTGATGAACGGTAAGCTTTGTTTTTTTTCCTGCGCGGCGGTCATGGCGTCGTCGGCCATTTTTTTTCTGTTTGTAATCACCGTCCAGGGATCGGTATATGTTTAATGTTTGTCTTATTTGAAATGTTTTTGAGTAAGCTATCCTGGTAGCAGGGTATCAAGTTAGCGCCTGCTACCATGATAGCCTATATGCTATCATGGTGGCAGGCGCTTCATTATTAACATGTCGGCCACCAAAATACTCTTACCTGTTCACTACTTGATGTCGCTGGAATTGGGTCAGGATGTTCTTCGGTTGGGCCCTTTCCTCCAACAAAATGCTTGCTACATATGTAGGTGAATTTGGTAACTTTTTCCGGGTTGAACTGTTGTGTAGGCTGACCGCACCGGTGTACCCAGCGCACACATTTCTCCTTGGCAGTCTTGAAGAAAACATCCTTCATATGCGGCCGATCAGCGTACCTCGAGTCGCTGTTGCACGTTCCATAGCAACAATGTTTAAAAACCATGGTCTTACATTTGGAAAAAGCAGTCGTTTACAGAGTAAAACCAAGGGTAACGCACATCTCTTTTACAGCGACACAGCGGCGGACTATGCAAGCTTGCCCTACTGCGTACCACGTGATGTGACGTCATCGTGACATTACGTTTCTAAAAATAGCTCACTCGCGGTACGCCATTCATTACACCCCCAATACTACGTAAACGGTCGGCCAGGGTGGAGTTGAATGCTCTCTCTCGAGTTACCAAAACTCACACCAAAACGAGTTACTCTTAGAAGCACCTCAGAACAGGGGCAAAAGACAATAGGGAGGAATTCAGACCAAAGCATTGCAGTTCCACGTTACATAGACCACAACTGAATTATTTGAATGTAAAAGATTTAAAACATGTTATTTATGTCCCCTTTTAAAACAGGTGTTTTATAAGTGTGCAGGAATTATAAGACAAAGCCTCATAAGGAAAGAATGTATTTTAACAATACTTAGTATTTCCTTTCTTCATCCTAATCTATGAGATAACTTTGAATCTAACTAAATCTTTACAAAATAATTAAGGTGTTTGAAAGTTTATGTTTCTGGTAATAAAAAAAAAAATCCCCCATCCCCCAAAAATGAACAAACCCACCTCTATACCTATTACTTAAATTACTTTCCATTTGCAAGTAAAATTTCAAAAATGTACATTTTAAAGATGCAATGTTATGGTGGCACCAGAAATGTTGAAAACTTTAAATGCACTAAACCAAACAGGTTAAGTCCTGGCATTGCTGGAAGTTTAGGTCAGTTATAACAATTTAAATGTGTTCTGCTCAGATTTCTAACTTGCCAATGCTTTATCAAATCTACTCAACACCTCATGGCTTTACCCACTAATTTCTATCCTTGTTTATTAGGCAGTGCACAACATTTATCATACCAGGATCCAGTCAGGTTCTTCATTGCAGCAGGATGCATGTTGCAGACCACTCAAACCCTACAGCTGCATTAGGGATGAAATGGCTTAACATTTTTTTCAAGCTTACCGTTTTCCAATTTATGACAATCAAAAATATCACCGTTTTGGGAAAATGTGTTAAAAAATTGCAAGAAACATTACAAGTTGTAACTCATGTGGAACAGAAGATTGTGATGGAGAAATGCTGTCACATGTTACATTATGCACAGATGGACATTCCCCTAATGCCATTTGTTTTTGAAAACCAGGGACTATTAAATCATTTAAAAAGAACATGTGGATCCTGTCTAGGTGAATTCACATGATCGCTTATCTAAAGTTAAAATAGAGAAGTGTGTGCATCATCGTGAGTCACAAGTTAATGTTGAGGACTTTGATTCTGTGGTTTAAAACATCTGACCTTAGAAGTGTCTATTAATAAATGAGGTCAAGAAAAGCCAAGTATTCTTCAGGATGTTATTGTTAATGCTATATATTTGCTGTCAAGAACACAATTGAGTGGTATTGTACAAGCCATGAAAGGGCACAAAGGTGAGAGTTCAGCCTAATTTTAAATCATCTGTTTTATGAATGGGACGATATGGATGAATGTTAGGAGAGTATCTTGTTACTCAGTTTTACTTTAAAAGCTTCCAATTCAGAGAATTATTAATGCTAAAATAAACTGGTGTTTGCTGAGTATAGTACCTAACAGTGGCACATTGTGCATTTCACACCTGGGCCTTCAGTGAAGTGAAATACATAGTAGAGAGGGCTGGTGGCGCTGTCACACACACACTGATAGTGCAGATATTTGGCGCATGCCTATTGCTGTGACAGTAACTCCTTTTATCCCAAACGTACCTGTTGGATTAGCTTACATATGTACAAAACATACAGATGTTCCATAATCTGTCATGTATTTAATGAATGTTTGTGACATATTTAATAGTTCCTATTTGCCAAAAATGCACAGTGAATGGACCGGGTGAGACAGAACGCCACACTAACAGTGGCGCGTCGCTTAGCTGCACACAGGGCGCCGTTGTTTTTTTACGAACACACATTTAAATTTGGTCTAACAAAATGGAAGGTTATTTCACAAAACTCCTGTTTTAATTACTAGCTTTTATTTAGGGTTAGTATATTTGTGCTTCTATCTTAATAATTCAGTCTCTCAGTCATAAATCTCACCGCACGTCACTGGTTAAAAAAATAAAAATAAATAAATCTGCAATATTAAAAGAGAGTTAAACTACCAGAATAAAAAAAGCATGTTAAAACAATGTAATGGATGTGATCTAGTATACTGGATATGTGCACACTTATTTTGGACAGAATCAAAGGTTAAAATTAATTTAAATATAATGAATTGGTGAAATTGACTTTTATTTTGAAAAACCAAAGCCTCCGGCTCCCGTCTGCCTCGCTGCAAAGCTGCTTGTGTATAAAGCTACTGGTGGCTACTGAGTGCTGCACTGCTCTCGGTAGAGAAGGTGACAGTCCAGCGATGCAAACTTAGGGACTGTTTCGCTATGTTTAGGGGCTTTTCTGACCCCTCTAGCAACTTTCTTTTTCTCAAAAAAGTGACTAGAGACGAATCTCGTGACTTTATCTTTGACGATTTAGCGACTTCACATGAAAGTGGCAGTCTTTCACGTTTCTCTCCATACTTCACTCAGCAATGTCTTACAGGCAGCTGCCTCATCCTGAAAGCCCTGCATGCAGTCAGAGCAAAGAGAGCAGAGAGGAGACCTGCTCCGTTTTCACATTGCAAATGTATAAGGCATGCACAAAGCTGCCGATTATGCCGCCCAGGATGACAAAGCGGTATATAAATATAATATAAATATAGTTTTTAATCTAGTCTCTTTTTTTTTTTCACTGTGAAAACATTGCACTAAAATAATTACCTGACTACCACACAACTTGAATCACTTATTTAACTTGTTCAATGCGTGTGCCTAAGATTACTATCTTTTTGATAAAATTAAGTTAGATGTGTACAGTGTGGATTCAGGCAATCTATACAAATGTATACATTATTTCTTAATGTATGTTACATTTCACTGAAAATTTAACGGCGTTGATGTAGGTAATCATTATTGTTTGTTACTGATTTACCCCAATACACAGAGCTTAAACCTTGTCCGACCATCTGGAGGTTCAAAGCTAGAAGGAGGTTGAGAGGTCTGGTGCGCAGTTTCTGTTCGTCATTGATATAATGTACAGTAAGACTGGTCCTGAGTTCAGATGTGGCCGCAACGGATTTAACAAATAAAAAAATCTTTATTTATCATTGCAATTGTACATTTTAATGAAATTTGTCTTCTGCATTTAACCCATCCCTTAGGGAGCAGTAGGCAGCTATCACAGCGCCCAGGGAGCAATCCAGGGCTAAGGGTCTTGCACAGGGACTCAGCTGCTCCTCTTCCTCCTCGAGCAGCCCTACTGCTGCTTCAACATATAAAATTTCCTCCTTTTTCTCAGCCTTCTCATCTCTTTTGCTTCTTCTTTCAGACTGGATGGGGTGGGGTCAGGTAACTACAGACTGTACACATAGTGCAGCGTCTTAAGGGGACAGGAGCATAGCCTACCTTTACCTATTAAAAACGACTTTTTCTTTCTTTATTTTTAATACTGAAAATACAGACATGGGCAAAATGACATTGGTTATAACCATAAATTTTGTTTTTTGCTCAAAAGTTGCCAATTTTAGAAATGTGGGAGGAAACAAAGCCAATTCATCTCTGACCTGCTAGATAGTTGCAGAGCTCAATTGACTTGATTAGTCAAAAGTGTACTTAGCCTTTAACGATAAGGTTCTTGGGTTGAAAAAGTCAAATTAAAGACCACTGAACTAATAGGCTGAAGCGGAATTATAACCTGCCTTGTTTTCAACACGTCTAACTTGTGTTTTTCTTACGGCACAACATTGATTGACTACAGTTACGAATAAGCTGAACGTACTTCCTTTTGAAATTTTATCATTATTAAAATTATTTTCTGACAAGGGAAGAAACCTTACATTAGATGCATGTTTATGAAAATGGATGTTTCTGTGGATTTTCTACATAAGTCTGATGAGAAGCTGAATTCAGCAGTGGGCTAACTTGAGCTTCTTGCCTTTTAATTCAATCTTGTTTTCTACTGCGTGCTGCATTGTAAATTCTTGTCAATGCAATTTACAAAGCTGTTTTCATTTGTGTTGGTTGTCATTTTAAAATCAAAGACTTCTGTCCAACAGATCTCGGTTTTGCTGTTTTTGTTATAATTCATTATGGAATTGTTTATTTTGCTATATAGATTCACTCACACCAGACTCCATACCGTATTTATTGAAAAGCCTGAGGCGATATGAGAAAGGAAATGCAATCTAAAATGCATACAAAGGTTTATCTTAAACTTATTCCATCACTATGCTGTTAGAAACTCCATTCATAAACATAGTACTCATAAAGGGATGCTTATTTTATCTCATCAGTTTGGCATAGCTGTAGCAATCTTTAATCATTATAATCACTCTTGAACCGATAACTCTACGTTGTTGCAACACAGCACAATTTCAGGAAAATATTTTAATTGTAATACAATTGCTTAACATTGTTATAGGCTCTAATACAATAAACCCAATATTTTGGGAAATTAGTTTTCATTACCATTACACAATGTCCCCATCTTTCTCCAAGAGTGCTGGCATTTCAAGCACTGAGGAAATTTAGAGGCCATGTTAATTTGGTGCAGCGTTACCTAAGACTGATCAAATGAGCAGCAATGACTGAGTTTATTTTGTTAGGGAAAACCAACACAATCATTGAGTGCTCAGCTCTCTAAATACTGTGCTGCAACTTTTATGTCCTTTGTAACAGTTCAACTAGTCAGTTAGAGGCTTTTCGTTACATAGTTTAGAAACCTTCATGAGAATACGATGTTCACACTCTTAAGTTTTTTTTTTTTAAACACTACTTCCTCTTTTTTTTTTTTTTTTGGTTAACAAGTAAGGGTTTAAAATGAAAGAAATGTTCCTCTTCATATTTACAATCCTTCACAAAATATGCAAACTTTCCTTGATCAAGGAAAGTCACACCTATTTGCAAATTTGTGAAGGATTGTAAATATAAAGAGGAATGTTTCTTTCATTTTAAACCCTTGTGAACCCTAACATGGTTTCCAAACCATGTTACGAAAAATTAGAACAATAACATACTGAGTAGTTGGTCTCTGTTTTTGTGCTTGGGCAGTACATTCAGTAATAAATTATCTTTAATACCATGACATTAGTGGGATACTGCCGTTAATGCCAGTACTAAAATAAACCTTAGTCTTTTCATTGTACATTAACTTAAGTATTCAAAAACACTAAATGATTTTCATTAGGGTACTGCTAAAGGAGCAATAAGTAAGAAATGACTGTAAAATTAACCAAAGTCATTCTCATTTGTCGCCCAAGATGGAAGTATCATTCCCTATAAACAATCGGACCTCTCCATTAACAATGTCTTCAAGATTTTCTCCTTTAAAAATTAGAGATACGGTGCAGTGTGTTGCTTGTTTTTACTTCCTGGTTCCTGAGCCAATCATATGAGAGTTCCCAGGGTTCCCAAAATAGAGTGCAGCATTTAGTATTTTATCTTGTCAAAAAAACCAGCAGCCTGCAAACATGGAAAGTGGGATGTTACTGAGTAAGCTACAATTTTGAGCTCTTTTATTTTTTTGAACAGAAAGGTTGTATCGGGGGCCCTAACAGTTTTGCCGACAGGCGCACCTGCACACTCGCGTCAGTTTGCCACATTCGGAGTAACTTGAGCTTGACAAGTGTTTATATGCACGTTGATCGGGTTATACATCGGCATACACCACCCCTCTCATTCGGAATACAATTTCATTCTGATTGAGCTTAATCCGATCGTAATATTCCGATTGGCTCGTTTACATGACACATTTTTTCACGATAGACCGTTTATTCTGATTACCGTCCATGTAAAAGTAGCTTGTGAATGATTAACTGTCCTGAGCAGCTATGATTGCTTTAATCTGTATTTCTAAGCATAAACACTAAAATATATAACTTTACTGGTTAATTGATCAGAAAGGGTTTGATGAGAACATTATTCAGTCTCCATCTTTGTGGAAACTGAAAATGAAAGGCCACATTTTTTCAATTATACATTTCCACTGAGGTTGGGAGATTGTATCAACATATTGGAATGCAAACACTGATATTCTGCAAGAGTTGACTGGATTTTAATGTTTGCAAACAAAAATCAAAACTCAACAGAAAATATTAACTGTATGCGAGGGATAACAGGAAATGTTTTGCATCCTCACACTACCTTTAGTTCGGGGTCAATTTAAAAATGTCCTAACACTCTTTAATGACCATTTTTAAGGTAGATTTTATACCTGCATTTGATTAATTATTTTTTTTATTCCCTGGTTCCTGCAGTGAAATGCAGGGGTTGGACTCGGAGAACAACTTCAAAAAACTATCCTGGTTGCTGTTTACTACTGTTTAGCAAAAAAACTGGATAGATATTATTATTTAAGTTATATTACCTTGGTCTTTCTTGAACTCACAGTGTTCCTTAATATGCTCAAACCGGCTTTAATTCTTCGTTGTGTTACAGTAGTCCGACTGATTTTTCTATTGCCTTTACCAAAACTGATATTTGTAAACACGATTTTCAATTGCCGCTATTTTTATCCAGTATTGTTGGTGTTTTTATGAGCTGGGTTGAACAAAGATGACAATGATAACTATTTCAGTTTGTTGAATAAATAAAAATGTTAGGAGTTGACTACAGCTTGTATCAAGTTAAACAGACAAACCAGACTGAACACATGCGACTAACAGACCTAGCTTTAGCTGCAGACGAGGCGAGTGAAGAAAAAGAAGAAGAAGGTTGAGGCTGAGACAGGGGCGTAGCTATAGGTGGGCCTGGCTGGGCCTAGGCCCATCCATTTTGTATCAGGGTCCAGCCAATGAAGTGGCTTTCTTTGAATTATTATCTTTTTTATTAGGTTGTCACTTAAAGTCATTATAAAAATCATCATAAAATAAAATGAAGCAAATAAAATTGAATTTATGTCTGTCCCAAACATAAAAACAGCAAACTTTGTGTTCTAGTTCTCAGTAAACCAGCGGCACAGAAGTCATTCGCCTAAGAGCCGTGGGACTGGATGAAGGCAGATGCTGGAAACATCACATTTGTTGAGAAACTGTCAGCACGTGAAGGTGGTGTTGGATATTGTCATGATGTGTGCCAAGCGGGACATTCCTCTTAGGCGGCTCAGAGAAACAGAGGACTGACCGATTCTTTTATGGGGTAGGAACGCTGTGGGGCTGCTGTGTCACCTTGTGCTTAAATTCAGGTGCATATATTCAATTTAGTGACACGGTAATGTCGGTGTGTACTTTTAGGGGGCATTTTTAGAGTCTTGTACCATGGGGATCTTCAGCACAGCCCCTTCATTCCTCTTGCTCCCTCTTTAAAAAGAGCGCTTTATAGTCTGTGTTTATGCATTTTCCCCACGATGTGTATCCCTCGCGCTCAGCGCAGAACTGAAAAGAAGAATTGTTTCCGCTCCCCTCACCACCTCAACCTGGTATCATTGAACATAAATTATGCTGGGAGCTGACAATCAGTTCCCAAATAGCCTATTGTTTTCCTATAGCCATCTAGGCTGTGTAGAAAAGTGAGACGCAATGAAGCGCCTCATCTGATTTGCATATTTGTTCATACGTTTGTTAAACAGACTGTAGAAATCGGAAGCTTTTTCAAAGACAAAAAAGTGATTGAAAACAGTAATTAAGTGTGTTTGGAACTGCAGATGACCATTTTATGAAATGATTTATGAATTTAAATACATTGCCTGAACTACATAAAACAAATTGTACAAAAAGTTATCAGACGCGCACAAAGCGAACGAGGTGAATGAGTGATTGAGGCTGTGTGTGAATTAAATTCAGGGAATTATTTCAGTGGAACAGTTTCAGAGACGGCAAGGACTGCTTGGTGCATAGACGGCGCTGTGTGGGTTTTTCAAAATAAAGTACATTTTAACGTTCCATGATATTTAAATTCATTGCAAACTCTGATTATGGTTAGTATAAGTGCGCCAATGTAGGCTATACGTATTATAGGAGATGTACATCTCATATGCTTTACATTGTTTTAACATATTTAAAAAAAAATCTATCTGAAAGTGTGGCGGCTTTTATTTATCGGATTAATTACATGTAGTGGAAACCCTGATCTGCTCAGAGAACAACTTCACACTCAGCATTCGGCTTCTCACTTAGAGGCGCCCTGCACAAATAAAGGGGAAATGACGTCTGGTCAGGGTAGAGGTTGAGATGACAAACCTGTCGCTGTGAATAGGTGGATCATGCGTAAAGATGCAGCATAACATGCGGCCAACCTGATTTACCCTGTTTTTAACTGTTAACTGTGATATTGTGTTTAAGAAAAGAAAATAGCAGAAGTGTTCCATTGATTAAAAAAACGTTTTTGTGTGTTCTGGGCGTCTGGATCGATGATGTGATGGCAGGCGTTACTCAGTGACGTTGCGTTCAGAAACTGAAATACTGACTTTGACAGGCTGCCGCAGTTTAAATGATCCAGAAGCTACTTCGCCGTGTTTGTGGCTCTAAATCATCTTACAGGAGATGGATCCTGATGATTTTTTTTTTCCGCTGTCAATTTAAAGATGTTCACTTGAAAAGAGAAGGTATTTTCTCTTTCTCCTCAGCCTGTATCTTCTACTTAGTGAACTTATAAACTTACAAATAAACTTACTTTCAACTATAATTATTTGGCCCACCCATTTTTTATTAGGCCCTGCCAGAAATGCAATTTCTGGTAATGCCACTGGGCTTAAGGTAGCACATACTGGTTGCACTTTGGACCCCGGTTCAGACTGTTTTTAGACTTAAAGAATTACACAGGTTGCTTAACCTGACTCTCGCCAGAGGGATGTAGTTTTGCCAAGCTCCAAACGGCTCCACACATCCATCTGGACTCGCTGCCATTGGGAGGGATTTCAAAACCACATAAAATGGACGAGCCAATCAGGATTTTTTTGTAGATGTGACATATCAGAGAAGGGACTATTTGGATTCAGACAACAATAATGGCTCGCAGCGAGTAAGAAAGCGGTAACATTGATGCTGTTATGTCTTCAGTGAATATTAATTCTTTAAAAGAACGCCAGAGAAGAGCTTTGAAGGCTTTTGTTAGTGGAAACGATGTTTCTGCCCTTCTCCCGACATGCTTGTAGCATGTCAGTAAAGATGACGGATAAGCGGTTTATCCAATAATATGTAATGATTTTTGATAAGGCCCCTCCTTCTGAAATACATCTCCAAGGGAGCAATCCCAGATGGATGTGTGGAGCTCTGCGGAAAAAAATCTATGTGGCGAGAGTGGTTACCGATTGCTGACAATAAACACAAATAAAAAGCTAGCCAGAATGAGCACAGAAAAACCTTTTTTGGAACCCCCAAAACAAGATATTGGTGCATAAGAATAATACTCTCTACGCAGGTCAGAAAATGGATGGATGGATGGATGGATGGATGGATGGATGGATGGACATTTAGAGTACTTTTGAATTTGTTGTCTGAGTTTCTACTGGGAAAGAAGACAAACTACTGATCATGATTTGATTAACACTTTTTTTTTTTTCCCCTTTTAATCTTTTAACAGATCGCATTAATGACGGTGACGCTATTCCCCATCCGTCTACTCATAGCAGCTTTCATGATGCTACTGGCTTGGCCTTTTGCCTTCCTTGCCTCAGTGGGGCGCTCCGAGACAATTGTCGAACCCCAGTGCCTCTGGAGAAGGTAGGTGCTTTGCTGCTGAAATGAGTCTTTACTCAAAACAGTAATCACCATGAAATCTGTACTTTTTGTCTTTTGTTGTGTCAGCAAATACACTATTATTTCCAACAGTGTAAGGCAGGATGTTGCTTGACATGGTCAAAAGGGTTAAATACACCAATGGCAGATGTTACACACTGTGGTTATTTGTGTAATTTGTATTATCTCTTGACTAATCTCCCTCCTTCTACATGTCCGCCAAGTAACTCATAACATTAGGGAAGATTGATGGAGCTAAAAAGGGGAAAGCATAGAAGAAGACTTGCTGGATGCTTCAAAATACTTTTGGGAGGTGAAAGTTCATCTTCCCACAGAACAATGACCCTTAACATGGAGCCGGAGGTCCATTGGGATATTTTAGATCATGCATATCAAGGAGTTGGTAGTCAAAACTCAGAGCTGAATCCAATTGAGATTTTGTAGAAAAATTTGACGGTTTATGTTGACAGGTGCTGTGCATCAAGTCTGCCTGAGTCTGAGCTATTTAGCTATTTGGGCAAATGTATGTAGATGTGCAAACCTGACTTTCAGCTGCAATTGTGTTGAAGAATTTGTTTCAAAGACTATAACACAAATGCATGCAAGATCTGTTGTTTTCATTTGTAAATAAATTACCAAAACCACTATATCTCTTTTCTTCCACTTCCAAATTGTGCATTGCTTTGTGCTATGACCAAATCTGTATTTCTACCAGGAGTAAAATGCACTGTGGAGAGTATTTGTAATCCAAAGCTAAATGGAAACACCTCTAAGTCATGCTAAATTTTGTTTACAGACTGGTGGACATCATCCTGAGAGTGATAATGCGGATCATGTGGTTTGCGGGAGGCTTTCACTGGATAACTGTAAAAGGGCAAAGAGCTTTGCCTGCAGAAGCACCCATCCTCACCCTGGCACCCCACTCCTCCTACTTTGACGCCATCCCCGTTACAATGACAATGTCCTCGATAGTCATGAAGGCTGAGAGCAAGGACATACCCGTCTGGGGAAGTAAGTAAAATATGCACACACAAATCAAAAGATTGCTTTTTATTATTACGATTAAAAGCAGCAGTGATTATGTTCACCAAATGACCAAACACACATTTGTCTATATATATATATATATATATATATATATATATATATATATATATATATATATATATATATATATATATATAATATAAATAATACTCTAATAATAGTATTATTAGAGTATTATAGTAGAAACTTTGTCTACCTGTGTTTTTGACTTTTTAGCTGAGTGTAGGAGAACCTTTATTTATATATATATATATATATATATATATATATATATATATATATATATATATATATATATATATATATATATATATATATATATATATATATATATATATATATATATATAATGTCACAAATAAGGGTTATTGCTTTAAAATTGCTCTGAAATGGATCTACGGCCTTCTGTTTGTCAATACTTTAAATAAGCTGATTTGGATTGCCTGTGCTGTCAATGACCGCACTTCCCTGATAAGATAGGGTGGACTTTATGCTGCACAGCAGTTGCTACTATCAAAACAAACACTGACAAACGATAAGGACTGCTGCTGGAAAGTCATAAAGGAAACAATCAAAGCTGGTCAAACAGTAAAAAAAAGCTATCTAAACAATCTTAGACAATTCATTAAAAATGACACACTACCCACTTTATCTCATTTAGATAACAAAGGTCACAGTAGTTAACTTTGACATCATACATATTTAGGATTAAATAATGTTTTCTTTCTTCTTCACTTTGACTTTTTTAAAGGAAACTTTGTCTACCTGTGTTATTGACTTTTTAGCTGAGTGTAGGAGAACTTTTATTCTGTAGGAGAACATTCTTGAGCTGTGGTGTGGCTCTGAGATTAATTTCTCACACCAAAAAAATAGTTTTGTCAGCTTGACTAAGGATGGATATATCTGTATCTGTAATTTTTCTCATAAATAGAATAAATTGCAAAGGAAACAATCAACTATTCTATATAATATAATATGATATAATAAGGATAGCTAAAACTCTCAACTAAATAATAATTTTAAAACTTTGATTTATTTCAAATTGTAATCAACCTTAGTGTTTCAACTGGCCAAAAACAAAGCTATCTACCACTTATTTGAATACTCTTATTTGAAGTCATATTTCGACCCATCCTTTTCTTCTGCTCTTATTCATTTCTAGAGTGAATGGACCTTCACATTGTGACCATTTCTATTTTACATTGTTTTTATTTCTTTTAAACTAATGAATTATTTCATTCATGTCTTCTGTGTTATGTTTCTCTTCTGTTTTAACTACTATCCGTCGTTGTGTTCTTGCTGCGCAGCACTTTGGTGCAGCTTGTTTGTTGTATGATGCAAATTAAATAAAATTGACATTTAAATCTAAGCAACCATAGCCGGATGATTGTAAAAGAATTTGCCTGTGAACAACCCGCAGCCCCATGCAGACGTCATGTTGGCCTTTTTCTGGTCGCAGACTGTAGTCACACCACTTTGACACTATATCCTATTAAGTGGCTTGCCCGTGAAGTTACCCTTCTAGCTGCTGGTGCAGACATTGGATCATATATGCCTGCAAGCCGGACCACGCGGTCAATGTTTGTGTCTTATTTTAGTCTTCCTTTCACCTCCTCCTGCCCTAAAGACTAAGTCAGCAATTTGCCACATTGTTAGCTGCAGGCTGAGTGGAGCTCAGCCAAGTTAAAACAGTGTTGCTTGCTTGCATTGCAAGACTAAAACGGCACGCTATTGGTGCAGAATATTTCTGCTAGCGTGTGTCAGAGGCAACAATAAGCTGAACGCTTGGATTGTGGATTGTAATATTCTAAAGTATTAAATATATTAAAAAAAATTGTACTGCTTTATTTTGACTCCAAACCAGTCTGTCCTTACAATGTAAAATAATTGGATTTGTCAGTCATGAATTTGAGTCCTCATTGCCTTTGGAAAAGGAGCCAAGAAGCAGTGCCTGCCAAGCATGTGGAACCCATAATAAGCATTAAGACATGATCAGCTGCCGTCACGTGCGCAGAATGTCTTTTGGAAGGAGCTAGCATTAATCCCTTCCTATCAGTAGGGAACGCAGTCGCAAGCAGCCTCTTCTTCCTGTAGTCCTACCTCCATTTTTTTCTAAGCTTCCAAATCATCTTTTTTCTTGCCACTCGCTTTTCTTTACTGTGTCTCAAACATGTCTGGAAGATTTGGTTTGTATTTTTGCCTTGGTTAAACTTAAATATCCCAAAACATCTTTAACCCTTCAAACCCTCTTAAAAGAAAATTTCGAAACAGTGATTCATGCCTTTATTACAACTCGACTCGATTACTGTAATGCTGTCTGCAGTGGACTCAGCCAGTCGTCCCTTAAAGCGTCTTCAGTTGGTCCAGAACGCTGCTGTTTGTCTTTTAACTGGAGTTGGGGAAAGGGAGCACATCACCCCTATCCTGGCTTCCCACCACTGGCTCCCTGTGCATTTTAGAGTCATTTTAATATTATTTTATTTGTTTTTAAAAGTTGACATGGTCTTGCCCCATCTCACCTCTCTGAGCTGCTGCACCCACACTCTCCTGCCCGTTGCCTCGGGTCAGCTGACCAGCTGCTCCTGGAGGTACCGAGGTCTAAACTTAAGCTCAGAGGAGACGGAGCTTTTAGTGTTGCCATTCCAAATTAGAAGTGACCATTTGTCCACTTTTAAAACTTGCTTTAAGACGCATTTATATTTCTTGGCTTAACACATGTTAAGACTTTTGCTCTTATTCCTTTTATATTTCTATTGTAATCTTTGTTTTGTTTTTTTTATTTTAAATGTTTATTGGTTTATTGTCTGTACAGCACTTTGTCGCAGCCGCTGTTGTTTTAAAGTGCTTTATAAATAAAGTAGTAGTGCTACTTTATTGTTGCCAATATTCCCTTTGCACTTTTCTGTAATTAATACGCTTTTGTTGGTGTTAGTAGTTGAGGTTTATCTTATTTGATTTTGTGAAAGTTTCTTTTAGTTTTAAAGAATTAAGCAGGTTGTATCCGGGAAGTAAAATTGACGCCTGCAGTGTTACATTTTGTAATCATTTGGCAGTATGCTGTGCTGCTTCTGCAATATGTGCAACAGATTTTAACCAATGTCCGCCTCAGCTGCATCTTCCTGAAAGTGAAGTTGGGTTAATTCTTGCGTTACACACATCTATCTCTACAGCGCTTACCCTAAAACCTGCACAGTGATGGATTATAGGTGAGAGCAGCAGCAGCAACATAAAGCGTACTACAACGGGTTGCACGGATCAGTTCAGCACCAGCTAAGATTAGACGTAACCCATTGAAAGAGTGTCCATCACAAAACGCTGTGATGATAATCAGATACTTTCTGTTCAACTCCATTTTCTACCAAAAGCTTCTAAAACATATTTGACTAATATTTGTCAATTTCCAAATTTTTTGATTTTAATGTTTTGAATGATACTGGCATCATGATTTAAATAAGAATAATACTTTGGAATGCAAATAAACAACAGAGCCCAGCTATAAACCCAGATTATATAAACTGTTTCTTTACAATTGTATTTACATTTGCTTGATTATTATTCTGACTAACCAGGAAAACTGACTGGAGTGCTAATAAAGGGGTGGCCATAGTTTAGGTGGTATTTCAGCTAGAAACTAAAATCTGCATTGGCCCCTATTTGTTTCCTGTCATGTGTGATTGTACATAATAAAGCTGTTAATGCAACACTACGAAGCAGTGTAGCAGAATCTGTGTTGATAGGTAAGAACCACATTGAGGGGCTCAGTTAAACAGCGATGAGGTTAAATGATGATTTGTACTGTTGCCTTATGCTCACATCCTGTAGTTATAAAGGGAAGCACAACCTTTGTTGCATGTGTGATCAGCACGTGAGCCTCATCTGATCTATGTTACCGTTTTTGAGGAACCTGCATCGTCAAACGTTCTCAGCTGTGTGTTTAAAATAGCGGACTCAGTTGTGGTGACTTTGGCCTGTGACAAGGATGGGTTTGCTGGTTAACGTTGCTCTTGATCATATGTAACTGTTTCCATGATGAAAGGTCATTCTCCCCCGACGTTCTGCTTTTTCACCTCTGGTAGCTTTGGCTTGTTGTCTGGAGTGAGGTTGTGTTAACTTGTTTAAAGTGTGTCACTTTTGTCCTTTTTGGTACAGTAACAATAATGTTTTCATTGTTAACTGTTAATGTTTTTATTCCCATTTTCTCCTTTGCATTTTTCTTCTAGCTTTGATTAAATACATTCGGCCAGTCTTCGTTTCGCGATCAGACCAGAACTCAAGAAAAAAGACGGTGGAGGAGATCAAGCGGAGAGCTCATTACGGGGGAGATTGGCCTCAAGTTAGTGGATTTACAAAACTGTAATTATGTTATAGCTTAATAATGCTCACAAAGAAGAACTTGTTAATATAAACACATGATTTGCACATTTAATTTCCAAAACTAGTTACTTGTCTGCTACGTCTATTGAGACAGTTTCTGTTCTTGTGTCATGAGTTTTTTAGTTGTTTTTAGCAAAAGACATAGAAATAAGCTGCACAGATTTATAAGTGATTACATTTGTTGGGTTATTTTTTGGTAAATTACTCACTGCAGTAGCTATTGTAGTTAAATCAAAACTCCCAATGCTTTAAGTAACGTGAATGGTGACGGAAAATACTGTTTTAAAAAATACTGATTCTTTTCCCACCTTCAGATCATGATTTTTCCAGAGGGGACATGCACCAATAGATCCTGCCTCATCACCTTTAAGCCAGGTAACCTCTTCTTGGGCATTTCTGTGACTTATATAGGTCAACTAATATGAATATTTGTTTTTATTTTGTGAGCAATGCTGGTAGATGAACATGACCTTAGTTGATGGGTATTTATTTCTGTTTGGCTCAGGTTTTTTTCCTTCTTTCTGTTTGAAAATATTAAAGTTTGCCAACTTGTTTAGATTTAAAATCTTAACGTTGCAGTAGCTTGAAATGTGCTGTCTGAAGCAGCAGCTTCTTTCCCCGTCTGTTCCTGTCGAGATCTGTTGCTCGCGATATCTCATATGCCATGCGTGCGTTTTGTTCTCCGATCTACTCCGCCTCACATACGACAGCTGAACGGGAAATATGTCCCATAACAAATGATCAAAGTCAGAGCTATTTGCTCTAAGACCTTCTGCCGGACGAAACTTGTTGTTCACTAAACTACAGCTGCTTTTAATTCAGCAGCACGTGAAGGGTCCTCTGAGGTCTGCCACTACATGGGCCCAAATGTCAAAACAGCCAAATTTCTTATTTATCTATCTGTATTTATATTGATGTGCCTCAAAGTCAGCTACTATGAATAAATCAATTACACTTTTGACACTGACATGTTAATAACACTGATTATTACCACTGAGTCAGCGACAGGGTGATTGGTGACCAAGCAAAATCTGATCCTACAGACAGAGCTGCTGTAGCAGAAATGACTGAACATGATGTGGTTCTGCAGTCAGTGTACCCATGCTGGTCATAATGTTATGCCTGTTTTTTATAAGTCTGTATAATGCTTCTATTTCTCAATTATTGGTTTTATCCCTTTAATAAAAGGCATTGAGTTGTTATCCTCCTGACATTGTCTCCAACAATTTTACTGTAAATAATAAAAATAAAGGAGACCTTGAAATCTAAGTTTACTCTTTGCCCAAAATAACTACCTAAGTTTACCAATATATTTACTAAACTACAGAACAAGGTGAAGGGTTATCAATGGTTGATTCATACAAGAAAACAGAACTTAAGATCCATGATGGACGTAGCTAATTAAGACGTAAAGCTAGATTTCTAGCTTGTAAACTACAGAAAGCTACGATGTTTGGCTTTGGGCGTCAGACTTCATTACTGAGCTCAGTGGTTCTGTTTGCATGCATTTACATTTAGATTTGTTTAGTTATAGCGTCTTGTCTATTTAAACTTTGTTTTTTATTCTCCTCTAGGAGCCTTTATCCCAGCTGTTCCAGTGCAGCCTGTTGTGATTCGCTACCCCAATAAATTGGTAAGATAGTAATGGAGTACTATTTCATGGCTAAACCTTAGAGGGTAACGATACAGTTGTCTCCATCCTATTTATGCACAAGTTTTTTTATTGGTTTTTAATATCCTGTTACTTAACTAGAAATATATGTGACAGCGGAGCATTTAGAATTTCATGATAACGATTTTAGATTCAGTTCCACTTGTTGCTTTTATATTTTTTAGGTCCGGCTCTAGTAAAAACATCACAGTTTCCTATGTGCTCATAAAGTCTGTCTTGTGTATCTAACAGGACACAATCACATGGACGTGGCAAGGACCTGGAGCGTAAGTCCAGCATTATTATCCTAGTAATTATTAATATAGATATATGGTCTGTGGAATCCTAGTATTTTAAATACAGATTTTTATTCTGCCAGGGAATGGTTAAAGAAATTCTAACTAAAGCTTATTCAGTGTCGGATTTATGCAAAATGCACAGAATGTCTTGATATGGTTAAATAATATAACACAGTGGATTCCTAAAGTTTTCAGCCTGTAACCATGAAAATAACAGTGCCAGAGTCTGGAGACCCCTTTTGGTGGAGTTGGGGGCAATTACAAGAATAAAGAAGTCATTTTATGAGAAATCATACAAGAAAGCATAGTTGTGCTTGTGTTAAATGAGGAATGCTGAGCATCTTTTAAAGTTATAGTTTTATATTGTTTTTATAAATAAGGAAATACTAAATCATTTTAGTATATCAGCATCGTATTTGTAGTGTTAGAACGTTTGTGCTAATGAAAATCTGCAAGATATAAGCTCACAAATTTATAAAGAAAATGTGATTAAAGTTTGATCTATTACACTTCCTGTGACGCAAAATGTTCTTTGACGATCTAGGTAAGAATGTAGCTGAGTAAACCTGAAATACCTGCTCGGCTTATCAAGATGTTGCTTTCTTGTAGAAGTGCTCTAACATTTTCTTAGATGTTTTCCTTCGCCGCGCGTTACCACCAGCTCGCCTCCAGCACATCGTTTTCAACCCCCCGCTGCGCCAACGGCTGTGGTTACAAAACATTTTTGCAATCAAGCAGTATCGGGATAATCTGAGCAGGTATTTCAGGTTTTTACACCTGCTTTCTGGCCTAAAACATGGTAAAAGTTCATTTTGTCAGTGTAAAATATCGGTTTATACACATTTTTGATTCATTTCTGAGTTTATTTTCTTTATTTCTTGCGACCCACCAGGCGGTCCCGCCCCCCCACTTAGGGAACCCCCGCTCTAGCAGTCACCTGTCGTTTTGTTTGTAAAGCATGCCCCCATGCTTTACAAACACATTATCGTTACCTGTATGGGAGCAAGTGTTCAGATAGACCACCCGGAGCAGGGGGGCACGACTTGGCTTGGAGTTAAGAAAGGATGTACTGCTCGCCGTGATTCTGAGGACATTTTGTGGCTTCAGATTTTCTTTGTTTTCAAGTACTCAGTTAAAGGATAAGACAGTCTGATATAAAAATGTTACAACAGTTTATTTTCATGTTATAAGGCATTTGAGTTGAAAACCATTTTTTGGACATTTTGTTATGTGGCTCTTTGCAATGCTGCTGGATTGTAATTCTGGGTCTTGATGCTGAACTGGTTGACCATCTCTGGAGAAGACCGCTGACTTGACAGATGTCCAGAAAACAGGCATTGGCACCCTCCACAAGGAGGGTAAGCTACGAAAGGTCATTGCTAAAGAAGCAGATGGTTCAGAGTGTTGTATCTGAGCATATTCATAGAAAGTCGAGTGAAAGGAAAAGGTGTGCTAAGAAAACTTGCACCAGCAACATTCGTTCGACAGTTTAGAGGAGCTTCACAAGGAGTGGACAGAGGATGGAGTCGCCGCATCAAGAGATGCATGAACAAAATCCTACACATGGGTTACAGATGTCGCATTTTCCGTGTCAACCCACTCCTGAACCAGAGACGACGTCAGAATCGCCTTACCTGGGCCGAGGAGGAAAAGAACTGGAGATTTGCTCAGTCCTGTTTTCAGATGAAACTAAAGTTTGCATTTAATTTTAAAATCAAAGTTCCCAGAGTCTGGAATCCACATTGCTTAAGGTTCAGAGTGAAGTTTCCAGTCAGTGATAGTTTGGGTTGCCATGTCAGCTACTGGTGTTGGTCCACTGTTTTTCCTGAAGTCCACATTCAATACAACCGCCATGAAATTCAAGAGCACTTTATGCTTCCCTCAGCAGAAACGCTGTATGAAGATGCTGGTTTTATTTTCCAGCAGGACTTGGTACCTGCCCACACTGCCAAAGGTGCCAGAAGCTGGTTCAGTGACAATGGTGTTCCTATTCTTGATTGGCCACAAAACTGCCCTGATATTGCGATATATTGAGCAGTTCACCACGAGAACGATAAATGGAAAATAAAACTGACTTATTTTGGGATACTTTCGCAAGTGACCTTTGATACGGGATGTTGTTTTCCCGTTCATTCCCTGCCAAACAGGCGTGTCTGAAATTAGAACTTCAATCTAGTTTATGCGTCACATAACATAAATACCCTCGTTGTACGCACATATTATGTTTCTAATGTAAATTTATTGACTGATTAAAATGAAAAGCTACCCTAGGCATAGGACGCGTGAACACTACTTATGTGCTGGAGGCGTCTGGTGTGTTTCCTCCTCTATTGTCAGCTTCAGTCTGGGGTTCAATGTCTGTTGTTGCTGCCAGAAGAAGTGTGACAATTTGGTCAAATGTGAATGAGTCCGTTTATATTGACTTTGACACAAATTGATATCGCTGAATAATTTAATTTATATGGAAAAAACATTATTTTGACCACCCTAATTCAGAGAACAAAAACCTGTTGATTTTGTGAAAGAAAACAGATGCTGGAGCCGTGAAGAAGAAATATTTCTGGGCTTCTGTTAGATTTTTCAGAGCTGCTTATCGGGACAAAAAATACTTTTCATCTGCTAGTGTTACTGGTACAGCTTGGGTTTGTGCTGTATTAAATGCTATGATTGCATGTTACCTGCCGTCATTTAGCCAGATATTCATACAAAATAATATTACAGAGCATGACAGTCGAGAGAAAAAAAATAAATAAAGTACTTTGCTGAAATTAATAAACACTTTTTCCATGTATGTAGATTCTATAAAATCCTGAATGTTTTTATTTGGTCACTCATGTTTTTAATTTTTCTACATTCCAGATTTAAAATCTTGTGGCTAACCCTCTGCCAGTTACACAATGAATTTGTGATAGAGGTAAGTAAAAACTATGATTATTATGTGCGTCTTCCTGCTTTGGTCAAGGGTCACTTACCAGACAAAATTTCAAACATTCATTGACTAATAAAAACAAGAACTTGACCTTAGAGTGATACTCAAACTACTTTTTTTTCTTGTCACATTTGTACTTTTTTTCTTATCTGTTTAGTTTTGTATGTCCCTTTTTAAATGATAGAGAGGTCACCTTTTATGTTTGGTCTTTGTACAGTTCCTTCCCATTTACACCCCTTCAGAGGAGGAGAAGAGGAATCCTGCTCTCTTTGCTGTCAATGTGAGACGGGTCATGGCCAAGTAAGTGAAATGTATTGATCTTTTCTTGGCAGGCGTGAGAAATCATACTGTTCTGTACAGTACATTTTGGTTTGTGCATCACCACAAGTAACAAGAAGGATGCTCAGAAGGCCACTGATTTGTTAAGGTTGAGCACCTAATCATGATGATCTGATCAGTGTTCACTAAAAAACGTGATACGCTTGTGATGAAAGCATAAATCTTTGCTTAGAACAGATACCTTAAGCAAAGTATTGATTTTTTTTCCTGTCATTGTCCTGTCATCTGCGGTGTGCACAGAGCCCTGGGGGTACCCATCACAGATTATTCATTTGAAGACTGCCAGCTGGCAATGGCAGAGGGCCAGCTGAGGCTGCCGGTCGACACCTGTCTGCTGGAGTTTGCCAAGCTCGTCAGGAGGCTGGGGTTAGTCAACTTTTCTAATGCATAGCACTCATTACAGGGAACCAAGTAACAGCCACGAAAGTGAAACGGTGAAAAAAAACACAACAGGAGCTCGGCAGGGATCTGATTCCTGGCAGCAGTTTTGTGGAGAAATGCTGTGGGTATTTAGGCTTGTATTTATCAGAAGGATTACGAACACTATTCACATTTCATTGTCTAGATCTGGTTTAGGACAGATTCTTCATATATTGAGCTGTACAAATTATCTCTGATAATTGATTGGTTATTGGTGCTTTGTCATCTAGCAACTAATAGGAAAGTTATAGTTCCTTTTAATCTACTAGAGAAGTGGTAGTGTGATGACTTTGTATAAGAAATATTGTAAAATTCATTGAGATATCATCTCTAAATGTCAGCCAAATTATCCTCACAGTTGAAATTTCCAAGTATCAGTTGTCTGTTGTTGTTTTTATTTTGATGATGCAT
This sequence comes from Fundulus heteroclitus, assembly GCF_011125445.2. NCBI lineage: Eukaryota > Metazoa > Chordata > Actinopteri > Cyprinodontiformes > Fundulidae > Fundulus > Fundulus heteroclitus. The sequence continues at coordinate 106,108 of NW_023396777.1, forward strand.
AAAATGTTACAAGATTTTAAGAGTTTCCTCCCATGCGGTCACAGGCTGAAACCCCAGAACACTGAAAAGGTTCTGCAGGACTATGGGAACAGAGCCAGGAAGCTGGAAGGGCAGAAGCTGGACTTGGAAGACTTTGCTCACTTCCTCGATGTGCCAGTTTCCGATATGCTGCGCGACATGTTTTCTCTTTTCAACGAGGTAAAGACCTAATCCTTACAACTACAACTCACTGTGTGGTGTTACAAGTTTGACTTGTAGCTGGTATGTAATTGGCAGAAAATATAGTATGCAGTAGAGAAATGGGTAAAATAAAAAAACATAGTTACCGTTATCATTTATCCAACAGTTCTCTCTATGCTCAGAGCTGCATTGGTTATTTTATGTTTTCTGCACAAAGTTTTATGACAGTTTTGTCTGTGAAAGGTTAATTAAGTTAGGCTGTAATTGATCATTAAACTTTTACCAGATAGAAAGTCTCACACTATGTGGTTATTGAACCAACTTTACCTTTTCATTATGGTGCCTTCACACCGAAAGTCAATGAGGCGGCCTGATTTAGAGATTATTTCGAGATTTAGATTTCGAGATACGATCAGAGCGACTCAATCAGCGCGGTGAGCGGAGCGCAACCTGCTGTGACTATTGTAGGAGTTTTAAAATCTGAACTTTTCTGTCAATTCGTGTCACGTCAGCCAATCAGGGATTGGCTGTTGCTGTGACACAGAGTGAAGGAGCACAGCAGAGACAAAGCTTATTTACAATCAAAATGAAAGATAGAAAAAATGAATGTTGACATGGGATGAAGTAAGGAATGCTCTTTAGAGGTTTGTGGGTGGCTTTGAAGAAAGCCGTTTTAATTAAGCACATAAAAGGACTGTTAAATCATTCATCACTCTGTCTGCCCGGCCTCTTGCTCTGCTCTCCCGCTGCTCCTGTCTTAGCTCCAGTGCTGGTCACGGCTAGGCACCGCCTCGGCGCCCACTCGGTGCTCTCCCGGCCAAAAACAATTCCTCCAATGGCATCTTATTCTTTATCTTGTGGAGGCCACATAATCTTACTAAACTTAAAGGAACCCCATGTCATGATGCTCCCACAGTGTGTAGCTATTGCAGGCTTTGCAGAACTTGATGCTGTTTGATGGCACAAATCAGCCGAGGCGTTCATTTTCTGTTTTGCGTGTGAGTTAGCATATGCTAATTCAGCAGCTTGGTCCGTGCTTCAGTTATTTATGTTCAACCAGGCTGTGCATTTATAGTTAGAAAACGAAAATTATTTCTGTATTTTATTTATTTTTTTAACTAAGACTTGTTTTAATTCTTCTTTTCCAGCATGAAGATGGAAGCATGGACATTAGAGAATATGTTATAGCCTTATCCGTCGTGTGCAGGCCCGCCAAAACTCTGGAAACCATGAAATTGGCCTTCAAGGTATGTTTTGGTTCTGTCTTTGTGTCAAGTAATTTATGTTGTAGTGGAATAAAGTGAAAACAAGACGAATAAAACAAGTTAACACGGTGTATTTATTTTGCCATCAGATAACATGAAGCATTGTGTGCTTGTTGCCCCAGCCTGAGTTTAATTAAATCTGTCAGCTTAATAAACATTTCTTCCCAAGTGTAATGTACTGCTGCGCAGATGTCCTTTCCATAGCAGTGTGTTATAAATGTGCATTAAGGGTTGGTATTTGCTTAAACCCACAGAAGCCAAGTAAACTTGTTAAGTAGTCCATCCTTTCAAAAAGGAGCAACTAGATATGCTTTACTTTCTTACTCATATCTTCCTGTCTCCTTTTCTGCAGATGTTTGAGGCAGAGGAAGACAGTGCCATCACAGAGATGGAGCTGGCAGTTATCCTGAAGACCGCTTTAGGCATGGCTCACCTGGACGTGTCCCGTCTCTTTACAGCCATTGATGTAGACGACACGGGGAAGATTACGTTTGGTAAGAGCATGCATGAAATCATAAATGGTTGTCTAAATGAAACAGTCTAAATGAAGCAGTCTAAACAGTCTCAGTAGCAGCTGGTTTGTAATGTTGTCTCTGGCACCCCCTTGTGGTCTTTTCAGATAAGTTCAGAGGTTTTGTGGAGGAGAACCCAGACTTTGCTGATGACTATCTTCACACTGAAAGTGTAGGTCCTCAGAGTGGACCTTGCCACGATCACCACAACCAGAGCAGCCCATCTACTATCACCCTGCAAGGCACTGCCAACACCAAAACAGCCAACGGTATCTGCCCCGACTTCAGCCCTAAAGACCATGGCGGCACAGTAGATGGGCTCACGAAGAAACACAACTGAAAGAGGTTTAAAAAAAATCAGAGGGAGCAAGCAAACACCTCTCCTGGTGAGAGGATTCTGTAGGGGGCAATGTTGGTTATCTATTAGTAACTTGATGGTAAAGGACTGCATTTCATTAACCACAACCATAAAATGAAGTTTACCCTTTCTTGTTAGTATTGTATCCATGAAATATCTGTGATTTCAGACAGTAAACAGCAGTTTGGTACAAAACTTTTTTTTTTTTTTTTTTGCCATAGGAAGAATTGTCATAACGCCAGATATTGGCTTTTTTGGGATACAATGCTGAAATACTTGAAGGGCAAGCACTTATTAGGATTCCTGGGGTCAATTTTAATTTATTTTTATTTTCTCCCCCGGCATTGCATGATTTTAACGGAAATTTACCAAGACGCAAACAATCTCTGGATTGTAAAGAGAACACAACTGTTGTGTGAAATCTATTTTTTTCTTTTTCTTGGAACGTTTTATCCATTTCCTCTCTTTAATGGTAGCTGCCTTTTGAACTTTTAAATGAAAATGCAGAATTAAGGGGCTCATGTTATATTGAGCAATTATTTTTGTGAAGAAGGAAGGCCCCGGGGAACCAGTGAAGAATGGCTGGAAGCACGTAGCTTCAGTAGGCACATTTGAGGTTGTCTCGGGTCTCTGCACGTCTATGATTAGAATCGCTACGACTGTGTGTGTGCGTGCGCGTATGAATGAGTGTGTGTGTGTGTGTGTGTGAACACAGTGATATAATTTAGCTCAGGGTTCAGTGACAAAAATGGAAAACTTAACAATGATGTCATGGTTTTTGACTATTTGTAGGTTACATGCATGTAAACTGTCCTTTGCGCGAGTGGTCTCCTGTCCTGTCGCCTCGTAGTTTCATACAGTCGCATCTTTTTGTTCTCTCGTGTTTTTTTTTTTTTTGTTTGTTTTTTCTGTTTTGTTGCATTTGATGTGACACAACTTGGACCAAAATTCATCGGGTGATTTAATTAAACACCTTTTTATGTCTTTGTTTGCCTTTCATGTAGACGAGGGCCAGTGTGAGATTCTCAAAATGAAACAAGAATATCACACTTTCACCACATCACAATATTAACGAGACCTAAAACAAAAATGTATGACTCAATTTAATGGCGTTTATTCAAAAGCATGTGGCAGAGGGGCAGCTGGAGGAAACTGCTGCATTCTCTGGCATCTCATTAATACGAACCTGAACCTTGGAAGTGGTACGGACAAAGGACGTTTTTATGTTTTCTGATTGCGAAACCATAACAATTTAAACTGCGGTGTACTAGTAACCTCCTCGTATGGCAGTGCTATAACCGGTTAAAAGGGATCACATTACAACGTGCAACCATCACATTCTCAAAAACCTTGGAGCCACGCGATGCTGTCGCATATGATTGCTCAGTTTTTACCCTGTTAAAAATGAATATCCACCTGATACATGTTGAGACCATGTTTCTGAGTGGGGTTTAGTTTGAGTCCATACTCTTACATGTATGCTATACATGGATTGAATATATTTAGAACTAACTAGGGTTAAAGGGAGCTGCTTCTAAAAGATAAATTAAAACTCAAACAAAGGAAGATTTCAGACTCTTTTTCATCAAGTGAAGGAAATTGTTTAAATGATCACCTAGTTTTGGTCGTCCTCCTTTTGGTTTTGACTTGAAATCTAGATATTGATTTCCTGAATGTTTGGTATCTTAGTAACATTTGCAAATATCTAAAATGAAGTTTTTTGCTGGTCTATAATAAAAAATGGGGGGGGGGGGTTAGGGTTATGAGAAATGCAAACAGCTGCCACCTAAATTTGAACAACCTTTGTTGTTTACCTCTTTCAGTTTATACCAATGATGCTAATTGTTTTTTAACAAATGAACTTTTCTTTCTTCTTCTGCAGAAACGAACAAAATAACAAACCGTTTTTGCTTCTGTCAGACGTTGCTGTGCTTTACTTTCTGCAATTTTATCCACTAAAATATAATAGTTAGAAGGAAGACCTCCCCTGAGAGGATTAGGTGACTTGCTTTGCAGTCCGTATCCAACTTCATTTCCGAAGTTCCCATCTTGTTTGTGCCCTTGGATCCTTTATATATCCTCCTTTTTGACTTTGAGTGAAGCAATATTCCTCATATTTTTAAGCCTTCTCCAGATGAATGCTTTTTGAACGTTCTAATATGTATTTTGAATATTCCAGATGCGGGACATTTAGTGAATTTTTGATATACGTATATGAATGGTTAATATTCTTTTCACTGCCATGGCAAAGATCTATGATCTTCTCTGTTTTGCAGTTTGTATTGATCATGACAAATGAGCCACATTTTTTGTTTTCCTTTTCTATAATCTTAGTTATTTTGTGCTTTATTGCTCCTACACAGTGTAAAGTTTTATTGCTATACTATTACTGTTGGCGTTGAGTCGACTGCTTAAGAACAAAAATGCAGATTTCATATGGAAACCTATAGCCTTGATAGCCTCTACAGAATTTTTATGCTAAAAAGAGAATGTACAGACAATCTTGTCACAATCAGAAGCTCTCAAAAAGCGCTGATCTCCAGTGGACATTTTCCTAAGACGTCATGGTTTTCCAAAATTAGCAGAAGACTTTTTTTTTTTTCCTCCTCTTATGTTTGAGATGTGCAGGTTGAACTAAGTGCGAGTGCATTGAGTGCTTGAGCCCTGAGGTGACGTGCCACCACATGACGGGCCGGGATCACTCAAACACCCCAGACTGCACACAAACTATCTTTTCCTGTTTTATGACTATCTTAAAGTATTGTCCTCCTGTTACTTTTTCCTTCATGTTTTTGTGTATTTGAAAGTTTGCACTTTAGAGTGTTTTTATTTTTGTAAAGACAAGGTCAGAAAGCTCTGAAACATGGTAAGTTTATAGGCTACAGTATTTAAATTCACTTTTATTACTTTCTTCTGTAAAGGGAGCACAAAGAAAATGGAGGATCAGAAAAGAAAGTGGTCTCTTTTCTTTATTTCCTCCTTTTTTTTTAATTCAGTTTAAGTCCTTAATGAAATTCATCCTATTTTCTTTTTCTCAGGATTGTGAAACTTAGTAGCCTAAAATAAATGTGTGAACTCATTAGACTTGGGAGCCAGAAAAAAGATGTGATCATGTTTACACCCTGAAGCAGAGAAGTATTAAATGTTGTCCTGCAGTAATCTCATTTAGAAAGACTATTAATACAGTTGGCTGTACTTTAGGGAAATACCAACGTATTTGTGCACAAGCAGGACATCTATGGAAATGCATTAAACAAGAATTGATTCTGAAAGACTTTTACCAGAAAGAAATGATGCATTTTTTTAAGTGTGTTTTAAACAGGATATCTGATTATACATCCTCAGCAATTCAAATGTACACTTTTTGGTTTCTAAAAATAGTGTTGAGGTTGAATGAATACAAATTGATTTTCAATTCAGTTCCCCTTGATATGAATACCTCCGTAGATGCGTATATCTTCTTTTTTTTTTTTTTTTAACCAAATGTGATATCTTCATGTGAGGAAAACCTAAACCTGCAAGAGACAAACTTATTTATGCTATTGCTGCCCGTTTGTCACAGTTTGTTCTGCAGTGAGCCTAAGACGAAAGACCGGTGTACTCTTACAGAGTGATATTGTCTTTCCGATGGCTTATTGTAAGTCAATCACAAGTTCTTGTTTGTTTGTTTCTCTAGTTTTATTTCCTGTCTTTTTCTATATTAAACAAGTTTTATTTTATTACTGCATTTTGATGCTGAAGAGTAATTACAAAAAAGCTATTTTGAATCTGTTCATGATGGCTATTATGTAACTTGTCAATGTGACTCTTGGATGAAATTAAAGAAAAAGTGTTAATATGCAACCGTGTTGGTCATTCTTAGAAAATTTGGATTTTTTTTTTTTTTGACAAAAATTCATTCAATTACAGTGTCCAGTCCAAGAATTATCAGCAGTGCAACAATATGTTTGCAAATATCAGTTAACTTTACATTTGTCTGTAATTGTAAATATTAATCTTAAGGAAAGTCTTTAAAGTTTTGTTTGAGTAAAAAACATTTAATTTTCATAGTTGGACCAATGCAATTTAAAGAAAAATGAAAAGTTCATTATCCTGACAGTAATGTCTCCCTCTTGTGGGAACACATTGAACTTGCATTTTTGCAGAACATAAATGTATCCTTCTGGCATAACTTGCACCTTTATTGCACAAGTAAATTATTCAAAGAGCGTTTAGACATTTTTGTTTTTTAATGTAGCCTTCTCCCAAATGTAACTATAAAAAAAACAGAAAGGGCGCACACATTCCACCCAAGTTTAAAGGAATAAAACGGTTTTGTCAAATGAAAAATAAAACGGAATAAACCCTCTGCCCTTGTCACTCACTGAAACTGGGGGAAGCATCTGTCAAATAATTAGTCAACACATTTTACTTTTGTTGGCCCTCTTACCATAAAATCCCCAATTAAAATTGTGTAAAGGAGGGAGAATGTATTGGGAATTCAGCTGTATTGAGAGTTACATGAAAGGACAGCAAATGGCTGTCAGAATAGAGGTAACACAGAATTAGCAAAAATAACCTGTATTTTTGCAGCTGACTATCTGAAAACCCAGTTACTAATAACTAATGAATGTCTTGGATTTCATCAGCACCCAGACTAAACCTTATATTTTACTAATAGAGCTATAAATCATCCCCCCCCCAAAAAAACAAAAAAACAAATCAAATTAATTATGATCCAGTACATTCACCCTTCTTTTCTATTTAAGTTGTTTTGATTATCTTTTTTTTATATGCAATAATGTACAACTATATTTAATTTGTTTTGCAGCCCACTATTTCCACTTACATGTCTTTGTAGTTTTATTTCACATTGCTGTTTGTTAACATTTGTACACAAAGTAAACCAAGCTCAGATTTTAGAGCGATTCAGCTGAAAATGGTTAGTGAGGACGCTGTTTCATCGAATAAAACATCCATTTTGTAATGTTCACATATGAGTTTTTTCCTGAATATTAGGTGATCTATTCTTTTTATTACATCCCAACTGGATTATTATTATTTTGTCTTGTCTTTCAGTGTAGCATTAAGAATTGCTATTGGATCCAAGCACCTGTCGGTATTTGTGACAGTGCATATGTGTATGTAAGGTTTATCCATAAGAACAATGCTCTATAGTGCTTGGGAGGAGCTAAAGACCAGCCCCCCAGAACACCGAGGCAGACACCAGCGAAACCAGAACCCCAGATGTCTGATAGAGCTCCCAGAGCAAAGGGGCCTAAGGAGGACCATCGTAGGGTTAGCTGCCTCCCCGATCACAGGAACAAGCTGAGGAGAGCCCCAGGAAACCCCCCAGCAGCCACAGCCCACGGGAGCTGAAGTGACAAGCTTGTGGGCTCTGCCAGCAGCCAGCTACACTAGAGCTGATCCAGTCATGGGCCCAGAGACCTAAAGCCCAGGGACACCCCACTGGGGTGTGGGTTGTGGGGTGACAGAGCTCCCCGACAGAGCCATGGAGCCCACTACCCTGAACCTGAGTCCACACTCCAGCCCTAACCCCCTGCCCAGATCCCAGCCCCGACGACCCACGAGATGAGTTTTTGATAAAATCAGATGGATGCCACTCAATTCAGCAGTTTCCTGTAAAGCTGATTATTTATCCACTTAGTGGTATTGTCTTAAATAGCAGTATTGCTGTGGGGTTGGGGAGGGGCAGCAGCGTGTTCTGGAGAGTGGTTGACACTGCTAACATTGATCAGAGCCAGACACTCCCCCTGGTTATTGGTTGTTTCTGTCTGGGAGCAGCGACAACTGGAAGGAGCAAGAAGGGCTTTATCTTTAGTATTTTTCACAGATCATCAGCCTCATATTTCACTGTCAGGACATAGTGACAATTTAAAAAAAAATATGTAAAAAGAAATACATTTATACAAAAGTTACCTACTGCAGCTTTAACAGAAGGTCGTTGTGTCTGAGAGACCTTCAAACGTTTTGCTTCATTTTACTTTTTCCACTACATAGAAAGTACTCTTCGACCTCTGCTTCTGGATTCTTTTTTTTTCAAAGCATTTGTCTTCTCTGTATATAACTATGGTTGAATAGGAATGTATGTAACTGAATTTGATCTGTATGATTTGATTGCATTGATCGTATCGGTGTATAAAAAAAGTTGTCTGGCAAAGCGCCTTGGGATAACATCAGTTGTGAATTTGTGCTATTGAAATAAACAGAATTGACCTGAATTGTGAAAGGAGACTTGTACTGTGTTGTTCAGTAGCTGACATGGTTGTCTGGGTTTGAGGAGCAAAGTTCTAATTGTCTGAAACAAGTGCTTCTGGACATTATAATGAGTGTAGAATTTCCTTCATGCATCTTGTGTTCCTTTTCTCTTTTCTTATAAAGTAGACGCTGGTCAGAAAAAAGGAATGTTCTGATTGGCTTTTTGAAGCAGAACCAAAATAAGAATGGATACAAAGCTGCCAGGACGTGTCGCTCAAAGACGGAACGCTTTAATTCACACATGTTTTTCTGTTTACCTTTCATTGTCAGCTATGCATCCCTACCCATCATTTTTCCATCTTGCCTTTCCACTTTGTTCATCTCTCCTGCTCCCTCCCATCCCTTTCCTTTCCCTCTTCCTCTCTGGGTCTCAGCTGTTGCATTTATGAAAACAAGACACTCGATTATGTGCGACTTGTTGTTTGTCGAAGCTCCATTCGAAATCTTATATTTCCAGCACGACTTGCATTGACCCAACAATTTCTGCTATGAGGCCCAAGGATTGATTGATTGATGGTTGCACTTAAAAGGTGTGTACATTGTGGAGGGGGCAGATTTAGGAATTAGAGGCCAATTGATCACAGTGAGTGGCTTGCATACAAGAAGGTGTCCTTCTGGACATGATGGGGTCATAAATCTGTCCGTGGGGAGGGAGCTGATTGTGTTATTTGATGCCCTGATCCTGTTTTGGTTGAGTTGGAAACCGGCGAGGCTGGGGTGTTGGGAATTATTAGTGTTTAGGCCATTGAACATCACACATAATAAGATTTATGGTTCTGCAGGCCATGTTGGTTGGTCAGTAGGTTGGAGGAAGTAGAGATAAAAGGAAAAAGGGGACGTGGTTTTCTAGCAGATAGCCGGATGTTGATAGTAAAGCTCGACCGATACCGTTGTTTTTAAGGCAGATGCCAATTATTTTGACATCAGTCTAACCGATACCCGATATGTGCTGCCAATTGTTTTGGGACCGATTCTTGAGGCTGGTGTTGTTGTTTTTTTCTTCCTGCATTTACATGATTGAAATTACGCAATGATAACAAATGTTATACAAGTCTCAAAACTTGCATTTTAATCAGCTAACGGTACACTGAAAACAATGTGCCACAACTCTTACGGCAGCACTTTTGCTCACACTTAATGAATGTTTCACAGCGAGAAAAGAGCTTCTTTATTTCACTGGGGAGAAGCGGGAAAAAACACTGATCACTGCTGCAGTGTATGGACATTATTTTATGTAAAGTCAGATGCTGTAAGCCTGGTGATTGCTATTTGTTTTTATGTGGATACATGATTCTCCATGGGAACAAACACACGCACAGCAGTTGCAGCTCACCAGCTGGAGATCACATGTGGGTTTTCAGACAGAAACAGACTCACACCACTGTTCTCTCCCCATCATAGTGAGATAGAGACAAACATTCAAAGGGTGGATACAGCTAAATTAGACAGCTAAAACTACATTGACAGTTGAAAACATACTCTTGTTGTTGGTACCCAGTCTTACAACATTACCAGCCACTCTCTACCCAGAAGGGAGTGGCAATGTAAAAGAACATCAGAAGTCTTGAAAGACGATTACATTTGTCTGCTAAATTTAGTTGATGGCCTTAATGTCAAAGTGTTTCTCAGCGGCCCTCACGTGCCCATTAATTGTGGAGATTAGATTTTTTCAGGTCTGATGCTAAACAAATGGCTGAAAAAAACATGCAAACAAACAACTGTAACCTTCATAGACAACTTTAACATCTTTTGGGAGAGGAGACATTTGTTCAACAGAGATGGTTTCTCTCTAAATAGATCAGGTGCAAACCTGCTGATTTCAAACACCTTCTATTCTGTGAACCATGCACCATCAGCCTTGTCCCAAAACAAAGCTCAACCACTGCCAAAACAAATGATAAGCCCAGTACAGCCCGAACAAGCCAAGATAAAGATACCCAAAAAGAGTACACAGAAAGAGGCTACGTCAGAACTACAGGAGGATTCATCCCAAATCTTATCAGGAGGACAAAAAGAGGACTCTCCTTTAACTCCCAAAGAGAACCAAAAACCTCCATCCCCACAAACACCAGTCCAGACTGCCCCCACCTCCCCTTCTTCTCCACAAAGCCCAGATGTTCCTTTTCTGGAATTTTTTCACAACATGAACAAAGTATTTAACATTAGTCTACAGCTGACATCCTCTCCACATAGCCATTCTGACAACCGCAGCTGTCACTAAACCAGCATCCTCCAAAGGCCGCAGAGCCCCAGATCATCCTCCTCTACGTATCATGGAACATGCCTGTGCTCGGGACCTTCAGATAACTTCTCTATGATACACACCGGGCCCTAGCAACAACCTTATCAGACATGACAGTTTCCAGCATCAGCTTGGGGCCTTTTGCGGGAGATTATGGAATATCTGTGATATGTGGCAGAAATAAGAAACACAAAAGGATAACAAACAGGATCAAACAACCGTACTTAAAAGTCATAAACTGTCAGATGCAACCTGCCACAGAGACAGCATCAACCACAAAGTCATATAAACTGGGTTTACTAAACAATTGATCTCTGTCAGGAAAATCCCTTTTAATTAATGTATTCATTATTAACAGTAATCTTGATGTAATGTTTTTAACAGAAACATAGTTACATGAACTTAATGAAGAACATATTCTGTTGGAGTCGACTCCAACAAACTGCGATTTTCTTTGTGAGAGCAGACAGCAAAGGAAAGGTAGAGGAGTGGCAACATTGTTTAATGAACATTGTTTAATGAAAAAGGTGTTTTGGGGAAAATTCGACTCTTTTGAACATTTGGCTCTCCAGGTAAAGAGCCTGGTACAAATTATGTTTCTGAATGTTTACAGGCCTCCTAAGTCCACATCAAACTTTTTTTAACGATTTTAGTGACCTCCTATCTGTGATATGCATTAATTATGACTGTTTAGTTATTGTGAGAGACTTCAACTTTCACGTTGACAACCCTGAAGACAGAAGTGCAAAATAAATGTGTGACACACTTAGAAATTTTAGTTTAACTCAACATGTTAAACAGCCAACACACAAACAGGGACATATTTCAGACTTAAACAAAGGTCTAAAAATTTCACAGGTCAATGTAACTGATGTTGCCCTATCTGATCACTTTTCTGTTACCATTGAAAGCATAATTTCCAGTGACTCATTTGGCCAAAGGAACATCGTAAGAAAACGGACCTTTAAGGACAATGCCACGGAAACTTTTATTCAAGCTTACTCTGCTACTTCAACCTTGGGCTGCAACTCAGTAGATGAACTAGTAGATAACTTTCAGTTTAAAGTCTCAGACATCATTGACTGCATTGCTCCAGTTAAAGTGAAAGTTTTTTCCGGGAAGAAAAAATCTCCGTGGAGAAATGCTCCAGCTGTTAGATGTGAAAAAAGGGAGTGTCGAAAAGCTGAATGCAGGTGGAGAAAGACCAGACTCCAGGTTTACTATGAAATCTATAAAGAGAGACTTTACAGATATAACTTACAACTGAAAAATGCGAGGGAATCTTTCTTCTCTGAGATCATCAACAAAACATTAATAATGCTTGTGCGTTATTTGCCACAGTTGACATGTTAACAAATCCTCCTATGTCCGTGGCCTCTGAACTCCACTCCATCAGGGCCTGCAATGAATTTGCTAACTTCATTACTGAGAAAATCCTAAAGATCAGAGGATCAGTTTGTACATCCATATCAACTCCAGAACCAATGCTGTATGCAACTGGAACTTATCTTGGGAAAATGTCCCAATTCAGCCAAATAAACTACAAAAGCTTAGAGGAGATTATTCAGCAGCTAAGTTCCTCCTCCTGCTTCTTTGATGCTCTACCCAGAGCTTTCTTTAAGAAAGTTTTGCCTGTCATAGCGTCTGATTTGACTCATATAATAAAGACGTCCCTTCTGTCAGGTGTTTTCCGCCAAGCCTTAAAAACAGCAATTATCAAACCACTGCTGAAAAAGAACAATTTAGACAAACTACTACTCCAGAACGACAGGCCCATCTCAAACCTCCCCTTTATCAGTAAGATTATTTAAAAAGCTGTGTTTCAACAATTAAACACCCTCTTAACAATGACAAGCCACTTTTACAGAGACAGTACAGAGACAGCCCTTTTTAAGGTGTTTAATGACTTCCATATAAATACAGACTGTGGAAGAACCACAGTGCTGGTATTTTGGACCTCAGTGCAGCATTTGATACTGTTGAACACTCCATTCTGTTAGAAAGCCTGGAAAACTGTGTCGGCCTTTCTGGTACAGCTCTCAACTGGTTTAAATCCTACTTAAAAGATAGGGACTTTTACATCCTAGACAACAAAAATTACATGTGGGGTTCCCCAAGTCCATCCTGGGTCCCCTCCTATTTAATTTCTGCATGCTCCCTATAGCTCAGATCATAATAAACAACAACATCAGCTAGCATAACTATGCAGATGATACACAGCTCTACATCACCATGTCACCAGGTGACTATGAACCAGTTCAAGCACTGAGCAAATGCCTGGAAGAACTCAATGCCTGGATGTGCCAAAATTTTCTTCAATTGAATAAAAACAAAACTGAAGTAATAATCTTTGGACCAATAGAGGAGAGCACAAAAGTTAGCAGAGAGCTTCAACTGCTTCAGGTAGGAACCACTGATCAGGCCCGAAATCTCAGACTCAGACCTGAACCTCCAAAAGCATCTAAAGACAATTGCAAGGTCAGCTTTCAATCACCTGAAGAAAATTTCCAGAACTAATGTTTCAGCAGGATCTGGAAAAACAAATCCATGCGTTTATTTTTAGTCGAATTGATTACTGTAATGGTGTTTTCACAGGTCTGCCTAAAAAGTGGATCAGACAGCTGCAGCTGATCCAGAATGCTGCTGCCCGCGTCCTCACTAAGACTAAGAAAGTAGAGCACATCACCCCAGTTCTAAAGTCCTTACACTGACTCCCTGTATCTCAGAGCATAGACTTTAAAATACTTCTGTTAGTCTATCAATCCCTGAGTGGCTTAGCACCTAAATACATCACAGACTTGTTATCAGTGTATCAACCCTTCAGACCACTAAGGTCGTCTGGCTCCAGCCTACTCTGCATACCTAGAACCAAAACCAGACATGGAGAAGCAGCATTTAGTTCCTATGCTCCATTGATCTGGAACAAACTTCCAGAAAACTGTAAAAGTGCGGAAAGCCTGAGTTCTTTTAAATCAAGATTAAAAACACATTCGTTTAGGATTGACTTACACTGTTATAATTGAACTGTTTTACTGAAACATCATTAATTCAACTTTGTAGTCCAACTGTTTTTAATGTTTGCTTTTAGTTTCTATTCTCCCATGTTCTATTTCTACTTGCTTTTATTCTGTTTTATTTTCCTATATTTTAATCATGTAAAGCACTTTGTATTGTCTCTGTACCAAAATGTGCTATACAAATAAATTTGCCTTGCCTTGCTTTGCTGAAAGTACTATTGGATCGGCGAATGCAGGCCTTTTACTTGTGCAAAGTCCTCTTTTCACATAAAAGTACATTTGGCTTTTTATTTTTGGAAATCAAGACTCAGAGTCTGTAGGAAGATTTGGGTGGCACAGAATGCTGTTTTTAAAGTCAGTGATAATTTGGGTAGCCAGGTATTTTGCTGGCATTGGTCCTCTGTTTTTTATCGAATGTTAACTCTGCCCAGCCATGTACCAGGAAATCTGAGAGCTTTTACATGCCTCCTTCTACTAACATGATTTGGCACCTGCTTACACGGCGCCAATACATGGTTTAATTTTCATGGTATCATTGTGTCTAATTCACCAGCAAACTCTCATGACCTAAAGGCCTTGAAGATTCTTGGCAACAGGAAGATAAGAGACACCAGATCCAGCAATGCAGATGACCTGGAGCCCACTAATAAAGCAACCTCAGCTTCCCTAACATCTAAACAGTGCAAAGGGCCAATCTCTTCAGTTCTCACTGATGCAGTAATTGATGCAACATGGACCCCTGACTAGGCATTGAGTGCATGTATTGTACAATGCATGGACAAAGTTTTAAATATACTGACAGTTCTCATTATTTTTATTTTTATTTTGAGGGATACTCAAAATTAAGACAAACACTTGAAATTTTAAATATATAGAATATGATCTTCACTTATTGAAACTATTGTTTCTTTAAACAGCACCATGTAAGTTTTGAGTATTAGCTTTATTTGAGATATATTAAATTATTGTTTTCAGGTCAATATACAGGACTTGGCAAGTATGGATGCTCAGTGCAGGCTGCCCTTCTAAATAACTCACCCAAGTAACTCAAGAGGGTTGCTGAATGGGTCTTGTGACCTAAAGCGCCGCTTTATGGCAGTCTGAGCTCCCCTTAAATACCAGCACTAACCTTACTTGCTTCTACTTTTCTCATCCTCGAGTCAAAGTTTGTCAAGGCCATGGTTATTATTACAACATACATTAAATATAGTTCTCAAACTTTCATGTCAGCTGATGACTTCTCAATTTGCTGGTCCAAAGTGGTAAACTATCAGATTCCTAAACACGGAAGGAGACTGTTTAATTTTGCAACAGTGCAGTGGTACCAGTGGCCTTCAGCTGTGCTAAACCTGAAAGTCACAGGTCTAGTGCCCCCTAGAGGTTGAAAGTAACATGGAGAAGCTTCAAATAAATAAACGTCTCAATGACATAATTATTTGAGATGGACTTGTATAGGGCTTATCATTTATGTCCACCAATACAGCTTCAGTTGCAAAGCCAGAGAAGTGTATTAAAGGTGCCATGACATTACTGAATAAACCATTTCATGTTGTTGATATTGCTGCATATGTAAATTCTCCAAAGAATTTCATAAAAAATGAATGGCCGCTTATTGTTTTAACAAGCCAAATGTCCTCCTTAGTAAAAGGGTTGAGTGAGGTAATTATATGCAGCGCTACCCAGCTGACTTCACTGTGATTAGTTACAATCATTTTTTGAAAATGATCAAACCATTAATTTTGGTTTTATGGCTAGTGGAAGCGTTTGTGTTGCAGTGCGTCGGACAAGTGAGGCCAAGTTGACCAAAGGCTTTAACCTGGTGGCGTAATTCAACAGTGGGACTATCCTATGGGAGTAAGTGACACCTTCATGCATTTTTGACCACCCTTGGAAATATCAGCTCCCCTTTTTAGTAACCGCAGTGAACGTTGGCTTGAAGTTGGATGTTGGATATTGTGCTCCGTAGCCTCTGCCTTCTCTTTGAGCCGATACCGGGAGGCTGATCTGGAGCTGCTGTCTGCTTGCTCCTCTGCCATCCTCTTCTCAAGTGGAGCAGTCAGATATGCTAGTGAGACTCACAGACGGTGCATCAGCTGGAGGAAGGGGATGAGAGAAGGGAAGGCTGTTTGCTTGATGGTGTGCTCTGACTGGAGAATATGAATTATGTAGAAAAACAACCCGTTGTCTGATCTGACCATTTTTGAGCAAAGAACCAAGGCTGACTGCCCCTGAGCAGGTGCTGTGGTGTTCACTCTTGACATCCACACAGCGTCATCAGTGCACAACAGATCATCGTATACCCCCAAAAGATCCCAGAAGAAATAAATGTATTGTCATGGCCCCTCTTAAGACATATGAGACCATATTGTAGCACTTGCATTTTTCACTATTGAATAAAAAAGTCAGCCGGCTTTTTTCAAAAAGCTTCATTTTGATTATTTGTTGCTTTTAATCATGTTAATCGACTTCAAAATACAGGTGTCTTAAAAATAGGGATCTTTTAAAAATAGAAATATTGCTCCAACCATTCATTGTCTATACCCAGTTGACCTTCTTGTGCAGTGGTTCCTAAACTCGGTCCTCAAGTACCCGTGTTCTGAATGTTTTGTCTCTGTTGCAGCACACCAGATTCAGTTGATTGCATGGCCTTCTCAGCAGCCGTCAATGGCTGCAGAAGCTTCTTGATCACTCATTCATATAAGTCAGGTGTGTGGTAGCAAAGAGACACCTAAGAACATGCAGGACTTCCACCCTTGAGCCCTCAAAAGTGTGTTCCCACTAAGGGTGTGAGTGTGTCTCAATTCTCCAGAGTATCATTTCACCCTGCCCCTTTGCTGCCTCGATCCACACTTTGGTGAAGTCCACATTGATGCTTCGCTGAAGTGTATTACCCAAAATTAATTTCTGCATGTGACCAATTTCTGTTATTTTTTTAGGGTTATTTTTACTTAAAAAATTGAATTTTCCTCAAACAGTAGCAGCCAGTTATTTTTTTATATCTGCTTTGTTGAACATATGCTTGATGTATTTGCACTTTAAAATGTCTGAAAGCGTCATATAATTTTTTGCGCGTCTATTTATTGACTTTGTTTTATATAAGTAAGCAACCAGTTATGCTTCCTGTGTGCGATTTTGATTTTTTTTTTACCTCACTGCAGCTGTTGATGAAGGTATAACAATAAATAAATGCGAAAAATGTTGTGAAAAGTATCAAATGTCTTTATTATTATTTTTTTGTTTATTTTCTGTAACACAAAAATCACATCAAGGTGCTCTCATTAACAAAAGGCACACAACGTGTATTTTTTAGTCATTTAATATTTATTTTAGGTACATATTTAACAGTATTATTTACAATAAATTTCTCATTTGTAGCAATACCCATTCTGCTATGCCCAATCCTCTCAAATTTTGGTTCCTGCAATTTAGTCCCCTAAAAAACAATAGTTTTTTTGCAATTTTAATAATTTTTTGGCAGTAAGATGGCAAAAAACGGTTGATAGTCCCATCATTTTTGGTGTTGCAGTTATGACACAGAGGCGCAAGTTGACTACACAACCCAAAGTGTCCCAATCCCAATGAAACCCACTATTTAACTACAGTGATGAACGATGGACATGCTGAGGTTTGCAACAAGTTTCTGACTTGAATCTTTCACTTGCACTTCCTGTTATGAGGCCATGAAAGGATAAACTAGGCTACTCATGGATATTTATGTTGAAGGTAGGTTAGCATATGTTGAAGTTGTTACTCTTGTATCATTTTTACCAGGCAGATGTACATAACACAGATAAGTAAGAATCAACTAAATTCTTCCATCAGGTAAGAAAAATGCAGAGATGGGTGAGAGAGGAGTGAGGGAAGAATGAGGGCTTATGTGAGGGCAGAGGGAGGGAGGAGAGTGACGGTGATGGGGGAGTGTTGTTGATTGTTCCTCATATGTCAGGAGAGGTCCCGCAGACAGATCTCCATATAAGACCACGGGGTGCTCTGATCTCTGTCTCTGCCACCAGAGACCAGGGGGGGGTGGGAGGTATTTCCACAGCTCATCACACTGCCAGTCCCCTGTCATCTTTTTTTTCCTGCTGTCTTAATCCTCTTCTCCTTTCTTAAGTCGGTTTTCAGCGACTTGTTGATTCCTATTTTTGCTTCAATTTTTGAAATCCTGACCCTAGCCTAAACTCATCAGGGAAGGTCTGCACAAAGATGGTCCCCATCAATCCGCAGCCACACCATAGCATAAGCATCGGAATTAAATAAACTTGGCAGCTGGTGGAGATTTATCGATTATTGTGGTAAAGGGTGAAGTGTTTTACTCTCACGTAAGGTTCTTCTGTTTCAAATGTGTCCTCTCGTTTCGGGTTATAATATTTAGCTGCAAGTATAACATTGTATTTTGAAATAAAAGTTACGGAATACTTTGCAGTATTTGCATTTTTCATAGATTCCTAATTAGCAAACCTTTAACCAAGGAATGATATAAGGCCCTTATAGAGGCTTGTTTCATTAATGAAAACCCCACTTATCTGAAGAAAAGAAAAAAAAAACTTCTACATGCCTCACTTACTACTTTTTATACCAAAGAAAAGGAATCATATGTTGTCATATTACTGGATAAACGGCATATATGAAACTGTCTGTGTTCAAATGGTCATAATTAAGTGATAACCTGTAAAGAAGTCTCCTTCATCCTCGTTGTTATTCTCAGTCCAGACCCCATCGCT
>NW_023396778.1:0-124400 GCF_011125445.2 Fundulus heteroclitus
AGGGTCTTGTTAAAATACAATAAAAGAAATAAAAAAAACTAAAACTAAACAAATAAAAAGCATAGGGTCATATGTAAGCTGATAGAGGAAGCTAAACTACAACATTTGTCTAATAAAAAATAAAATTTCTTTTAGCCCAGCCGCTAATTACCAGCTTTTTATTTGATGCCCTGTTTTCAGCGCTGGTGATTTGTGTCTCAGGTTTATTGTCGTTCACAAACTAATATGAAAAAAAAAAAAACTTTAACCACCAAGACATCTATAGGCATCTATATGATGCAATAGGGCATCTGCATTTATTATCAAAAAGCACAACTATCAGTAAGTTTACATTATCAAGTGATGATGAAGTCCCCATAATCACAGTTTTGTCCTTCCATGGACTTTTTTGTTTTATAAAAACAGACAATATTAGACAATTTAGACAGGTATCTGCATCCCTTCATGCTGATGGAGGGCAACCGCAGTCCCAGTGGAGTTTAACTCACCACACAGTTGACGTCCATACCGGCCTCCAACAGGGTCTGGACCGTGCTGTGGTGCCCGTTTCGTGCGGCCAGGTGAAGCGGAGTGTGGAGGCGGGTGTGGCTCGTCATGAGGTTTGGGTGAGTGCTCACCAACATGCGCACCACCTGTGCAACAAAAAAAACAAAACACAAATATTCCTGCTAAAAAAAAAGCCAAACTTCTTCTTGGTTCTGAAAGAATTGTTTTAAAACCACATACCACACTGTGTTGTGTCACAACAATTACGTTACAATCACCTTGAGGTTACCGCCTATTGCACAATATCATCTCAGAATATCTAATTGCACATTGCTGTAAACGAAGCCTCAAATCATCATTGTTTAATAAGCACCTTGCTATTTGATTATCTGTTATTTGTGACTTTTATGAACGCTAAAAAAAATGTAACCCTTGTTCATTGCCTGTTTGTCACTTTTTGCCTTCATTGTGTGTAATGTGAACCAGAGTAGCCAAAGACAAATAAAATATTCTTGATTCTTGATTAGTATTTGACTGCAGTTCTGAATACTTCATGGTGCTATTGATTACCCATGTATCCAATTATAAAGAGACAAAGGGACTCACATGAAGCCCAGTTTTTTTCTCTCTTTCCTCTAAAGTAGCCTGGCCCAGTCTCTTTGTATTTCTTTGATGGAGCCACTGATGGAGCTATAAGGCGCACTTACTTTGATAACTTGGTTTTTGTGTCTTACAAATGTGTACCTGGCTCAAATTTACTGTATTTAGTGGTGCATTTCCTGGACAGAGCAAGAGGAAGGTTAGCGCTGCTTTGTTTGCGAGGAACGTGCTTACTTTTTAATTTAAATATAAATACATATGATAGTGATGTTAAAGACACGTTGCAAAAATCAAGTAGCAGAAATGAAACCCTTTCCAGGTTCATATAAAAACAAATAAAAAAAAAACAAAACCTGAAGTAAAAACCAGCTAGAACAGGCAAAGTCGTGTTCTAACTGGTTCTAACCAGTTCTAACTGGTCTAATACTTTGTAAGTTAGGAACTCACAAAGGATTACCATCCAGAGAAAGTGGCTAAGTGACCTGATCGTTCTCTATATAGACCACAGAGAAGCAGAGGGCTTTTGTTCTGTTGCTGTGCACTGCTGGTCAGCTGGCTAAAGAAATGGCTTATATAAGGATTTTTACAGATTTCCCTCTTTAATTGCTTTCGGCTCGTAGCTGACAACACCAACGATCATGTGGGAATTAGAGAAAGGGCTTGGGATGGTGACTAGTATAAAGATACCAAGGTTTTAAAACGCCATGGCTTAAAAAAAATGCTAAAACAGACCATCAAACCATTTCTACTGGCAGAAAGAAAGCTCATGCCACACATTTCCTCTCGCTTACCAGGCAGAGAAACTAGGTGTTTGAAAATATTAGCAGTCATAAAGAACAGCAGCACACTGACAGTGATGCTGCTTTAGCTATTGTACCAGCTCATTAGCTCGCTATTACTGCAACAGGTAATATTCTTTGCAAACAACAAGTAAATTAACTTCACCTTTTTACATGAACTGCAATAATCAGCATCATAAACTTTACTGGCCAAAATTCTCCTGGGACAGAGATGAGCAGGGTACAGAGACAGAAGCATAAGTTAAATCCTAGAAACCCCCTTTCATACAAGATGAAAAACTTTCTTTTTTTTTGCGTTATCAGCTCAAACACACTGAACTTTGATGTGGATGTGGTTCACTGTTCTTGCATTAAATGTCAGATCAAAATCATCTTCAGTGCTGAGAACTGCAGAACCTGAGGTTGTTTGATCAAATCTGAGGGATTTTTTTTTTATGGCTCTTGAAATGTTCACATTTAAATATGCATGTTTTTCTAAATGAGCCTGTGACAAAGAGAGAGTCTTAGACATAAATTAAACTTTTGCTCAGTGTAAGGTACATCTTCCTTCAGCAGCAAGCTTCCACCACGGGGAGCTCCCTTCATTATAATGCAGAAAGGGGACTACCACGATGCCTTCATAAATTATTATTGCACAAAAGTGCAAACCTGCGTGGCTTGACGGAAGCAACAGTTACCCTACAAAAGAACGAGTGATTGGGTTGAAAACCGCAGACTTTGTGGCAGTTTCAAAAACACACACATCAAACATTTCATTTGAATGTGTTTCTGTGTGTCGTTGCACAATAGTCAACTCACAATTGTAGAAATATTCACAAAATCCAGGTCAAACCTGCTCATACTATAAGGAGGGAGTGCCCATCTCATTCATATATATATATATAACTATTATCATATATATAATATATTATATATATATATAATATATATATATATATATATATAATATATATAATATACTATATAATATGATATATATTATTGATTTATAATTTTTGAGCAGATAAAGTTCCAGACTGGATTAGGAGATGGATGTAGCTTAACACGTGACAATAATGGAGAAAAATACTTTATAATACTTAACTGACCTGTAACAGAGGTCAGCATAGTGACCCTGAACAATTGTTAGAACTGGCTCCCAGTCAAAGCCCAGACAAAAATATAACGTAATCTGTGGCAAGACCTAATAAGAGAACTTCACAGATGCTCACCCAATTTAACTGAGCTAAGGCTATTTTACAAAGAAACAGGAAAATTAACAGTCTGCAGATGTGCAAATTTGGAACAAAGACGAACAAACTTGCAGCTGAACCTGCAGCGAAAGGAGGGTTCTTGCAAAAAATAACAAAAATCTGAAAACCATGAATCCTTTTCCTGTCAACACGGAGCGTCGCAATAATGCACAAAATCCAAAATAAAATACATTTTAGTGGTTGGGAATAAAACCTGAAACAAAAATGCTGCATGAATACTTTTTGAAAAGTGTTGCAGATGTATGGCTGACGGACCGGCCGCCTGTACCCCACCTCGTGCCCAGTGACAGCTGGAGACGGACGGATGTGTATATTTCTCTCTGCAGACCGGCAAAAGTCGGTCTTATTTTTATACAACAGATAAACGTCATTGTGACTGACCTGCAGGCGTCCATAAAGTGCAGCCAGGTCCAGAGGGGTCTCCTGACGGTTGTTTCTCATCATCGGGTCAGTCAGCTCCTGCAGAAGCACAGAGACCACCTCAGTGTGTCCGTACTGTGCTGCACAGTGGAGCGGTGTCTCCCTCTCATGGTTCTGCAGAAGAGAAGGAAAATGTTACAAGAGGGGCAGCGATGGTTATACGAATCATGGGAGCAATGATGGGTGAACAGGGAGACATAGAGGTAGTGGAGCGGATTTAGGGGTGAAAAAGAAAAAGGTCGGGGTACAAGAAATGGACCGTTGGAGGATTAATGGAGCCGGAGACAAGGTTAGAAAGAAAAGGTGCTGATGGTTTGAGAAGAACAGCAAAGAATAGAGATAGGCTTTTTGAAAGAGGACAAGAATAGTTCAGCTGTTGAGCAGGAACACAGAGGATGAAAATACGGTTAGATTTATCTGAGCCCCTATTGACAAAAGGGATTTCAGGCAGATTTTAGCCTCATTTAAGAGCACCTGTCTGCAGTTTCCAAGAAAGCTTTCAAACCATGTTGGATAATTTAGGTTCTCCCAAATGAAAGTATGTACGCCCCCTTAGGATAAAGCATGTTTTTCTTCAGATTTGGCTCAAATTCAACTTTTTCCCTTCAGGTTTGCTGCCATTCAACAGAGCTGATGTACTCTGAAGTCATTTATGATCTTAATTTTAAAAAATCTCAAACAATAAATAGTTCTTAACCAATTAAAACGCATTGTGCAGCTTCATTTAAAATAAGCTTTAAAAAAAATCTGTTTTAATATCTACTCCAAAAAATAGCTGCAACAAACAAGCTATAAAAGGTTTATGAATGGTAATAGTAAAAAGAGACCAAACTTAAACAAAAGCTTAATAGTAATTACCATGACAACCTATCATGATTTAATATTAATATTCACAAATAGATAATTTCCTTTTTTTATTGCCCAATTGTGGATTTTAAAGGTCATGGACAGTCTGAGGATGTCGGACCAAGTCCTCACTCTCTAAAAGGCATCTATCAACCACATTCTTGGTAGGCACCGCAGTGCTGCAGCCCTAAATAAAACTAGTCAGAAAGAGCAAAGGTAGCAGCAAAGTATTTCTAAAAGCATAAATAATAAACCATAAATTGCTTAAATACTGTTCCTGGAGGTTGTAGAAGCAGATGGATGTGAGCCACAGCTCTGCTGGGTTAAGGGTGGCCATGATAAAAAATTACAAACCTTCAGACCCAAATTTGACTGATAAACACAGTGCTTGTGTGTGTCAGTGGGCAAACCTTTTAATCTCGTTTAATTGTGTAGATGTGAACACTCAACACAAAGTTAAACACGTCATTGCTAACTCAGTGCCTCCATTATTACATTTTAAGTGTATAGCGTGTAATAGATAGATAATTCTCCTCTGGGATTGCACTGATGACTGACCTCAGGCCGGTTTATGTTTGTTTATGCTCTAAAGTTATAAAAATCCAGAAAGTAAGCGCAGAGACGGAACGAGCATCACAAATGGGATCCGGGAACCAGACGGACACGAACCGAAGCTATTGCTGGTGCTGCCACTGACCCGTTTGTCCCCGCAGCCTTAAATGGACAATAAAGCTTCGCGCTCGGATCCGCTGTGTCCCACGAGCTCCGCTTGGGATTGGAAAAATGTGATTTCCCCGACAGAAAGGAGAGTGACACAGAGATGAGCTCAGACTCAGCGTGACAGGACACAGATGAAGCAGAACAGGAGGTGAGGAGCGGGGGGGAAAAAAGAGAAAAATCCTCCCTGTGTGCTCTCAGATTGGGCTATATATTTCCATTACGCGCAGTCCGACAGCTTCTCAATATCATCTGGACCTCGGTTCATTGCTGCAGGTTGGCTGCTGAGCAGGAAAGCCCTCAAACGAGCGTGGCATAAATAAAGTTAACGCTGGCAAATCAAACCGGACTCAACTAGCTCTTTTAAAATCAAGAGACCATTTAGGAGAAGACGGATGTGTGGATGCACAGACAGAAATCTGACCAGAGCAGGTGGAGCAGAGAGACCATTTGTTCCAACATCGTCTGCAGTAATGCTGATGGACTGATTCACAGGATGAGCTCAGTCTCTGTAACTTCATCTCATAATCCTGGGAGCTCAGCATTTGCACTCTCACACAAAAGGAGACACGAGTTGTAGAATAAGAGGATGAGAGAAATGAGCATAATTGCTTAAATCCCTTTCCCTCTTGACGCATTTTTGGATTAAAATGGCAAAATGTGAGGGGAAAAAAAAGCTGAAAATCTGTGGCGATTGAGAAGCTGCAGTTAATAAGTGAAAACAACCGTGGGAAATGCAATGTAATATTTTAGATTTTACCTTAAATAAAATAGCCGGTCAGTGCTGGGAAGGTCCCATGTTATCGCAGAACAGGACCTCTAACCATTATGAGGACAGATGGTTTAAGTAAGAATAACTTTTTTATTTTTTATTAAAATATTTTATAGGTATTGTTATTACACACCACAAAACCCAACCTAGCTGTTACAAGAGAGCCTCAAAAATGCATCAATGAAATAAAATGAAATAAATCAAAGTAGAGGGGGAAATAAAATGATAGACAGAAATGTACTTCCATGTATTTTTTTTTTTTTTGCCGTTTTTGCATTTTTGTCGCTCCTAAACGTTTCAGATCAGACAAATTGTTAATCTCAGACCTAAATCCTGCAAAAAAACTGCAGCCTGGGCTGAAGAGAGCATAAATGAGGACTCTGGGCACCCGGCTCTGGAGAGATTACACAAAGACTCTGATGTCCTGCTGGCTAAAACGGCCTGGATAAAGCAGGAACAACAGAGATGCCAAAAGGCACGCGGAGCGTTGCATTAGCATATCGCAGTCCTTCGCTTAACATAAATTAATGCGAACTCCTTTTCAAGAAATCTCCTCGTCTTTGAGCCATTGATTTTAATGTTTATCACCTATTTAGGAAAAAAAAAACGTTTCAAAAACGTACTCAAAGTCTGACTTTGTTTGGATATTAATAATAAGGATTCAGACATCAGAGGGATTTGATTAATGTTGACTGCAGAAAACAAACCATTAATTGTTCTGTCTGGTGAGCAGCTTGCACTTTTAACACTGACCTTCCTGCAGAGTTAAACACAGCTCTGGGTTTAATTACTCAACTGCAAAGTAAATCCAACCACAAATTTTTCTTTTATTAGTTCCTACATAACAGCTCAATTATACCCCTCGACACACACACATAATCTGCTCTCATGTCGCAATAATCACTTAGGGTGGTAATTTGTTTGGATTCACGCGGAGATTAACCCGTTCTTGTTAGCCGAACTTTAATTAGAAAGCCCGCCGCCTTCGGAGCCAGGCTGTGGAGAGCCATATGACTGCCCCCCCTCTTTTTCTTTTAACAGATTACTCATAAGAAAACATCCAACAGCTCAGTGTGACTGTGTGCTTTGGCAGCCGGCGGCGTGGCGGAGGCCTTGCGAAGGAAGGACTTTCCCAGGGTGGGTTTCTCGCAGCAGTAGCATGTGTTCTCAGAGAGTTCACATGTTGATCGTCGGGAAACATATGGTTTCATTTTTGCTGTGTGGTAGCAACATGTGTGCAGGATGGAGCATTGAGTTACCAAGAATGTAAGGTGAATGCATACAAAACAAAAAAAACATTTGGAGAAAAACTAAGCATGGCGCAGTTTAAGACTTCATAAAACGTCACAGAGAGTTGAAACAAAGCTTTACGAATGTGTCCAGAAATGTCAATCACGTCCTGTATGAAACATGGGGTCAAAGGCAGCAAGTTGCAGTTTGCAAACACACTCAGGGACAACATTAAAAAGTCCTAAATAAAATATTTTAAAACCCAATTAAACCTTTTCAACTTGTTCAGAAACTACAAACATGAATAAGTTCATCTGATCTTGGACCAGCCAGAGGTTTGTTCACTGACAGGAGATTCTTTTAACTTTAACTTCAGAACATTCACATAAACATAAACACAACTGTAAACGAAAAGGCAGAGCAGGAAAAGAAGGGATTTGCAGGAAACTCAACTGATTTTCAGCTTGATTCGGATCGATTTGAATGGTGCTAAGCTGGTGGGAAACTCACAAATCACAACACTTATCGGTGCAGATGCTGCTTCAGAGTGAAGACGACACAAAGTTAGCCGTTCTCAGAATCAGTGTGGCGTCTAAAAATTAAGTCAGACAAGGCACAGAAATATAAGACGCTTTTTTTTTTTTTTTCATTTTTACATGTCAAGTATGTCTGCAGTTTTTTCTGGCTGCGAGAGAGAGGAGAGAGCAAGCCGCTCAGCAGATAACAGGAAGGTTAGACAGAGGACAGCAGAGTTACCACCTTTTCTCTTTTTAAGCGTTCATTCTTTGCTGATACGGAAACATTGGCAACCTTTTGGAAATCTCAGAATAGGGTAAGAATCTATATTCTCTAAGGAATAGACACACCCACTGTCGCTTTAGCTATACTATTCTCACTATGCACACTAATTGTCAATGTAAGTTGCTAAACAGTTTAAATGTTACCTACTTACTCATTATAAAACAGCAAAACACAGTTTTACTGCAACTCAGACTCGTGTCCTCTGTTCCAAGTATAAATATTTAATATCCAATCACAGGGTGATGGCAAGAAAAAAAAGTTTTATGGTTGTATTCCTTCCTATTTTCTACTTACTAAATAGGAATTTGGGAAAAAAAATATAGCATTTTTTTTAAATAAATAATTCCTGTATTTTCAACAAGGTTATAATATGAAAGGGATGAAAAGTTTTTCAGCTATTCCAGTTTACTTATCAGGTTTTAAGACACATCCTTCAGACAAGAGACATGAGGTCACATCAAGATGAATTAAAAAAAATCTGATGTGGGGGAAAAAATATAAATATTGAAGTCCCGGCTTGAGCTGTTTTACGCTTAAAAAAAGAAAAATCACAGCAAGTAACTTGTCAGCCTTCAAAACATCCACTTGGCCTCCACAAGCAGAGTGCAAGCCTTCAGTAAACAAGCGATCCGTCGCTATCAATCACTGTCTCTCATGCATATACACTCAGCGTATAGCTAATCCCATTTTCTAGTCAGGCAGCCAGACGCCACCTCTTGCACTCACATGCTCCTGCGATAAACAAAAGCAAGCTGTCAATGGAAACTCCTGGGACCAATTAGGCAATAAGCAGTGAGTTGGAACTGGTCTACCACTAACGCATGACACCCACCAACTTCCAATAACCATGTATTGATTACAGAGTGGAATTAACCTACTTACACAATGCGTTTCCACCATTTTTCATCTACTTCCCCTCCCTTGCATGTAATTCTCCACATTCGTCACATTTGTCTCTCCACAAAGACAAATAAAGTCAAATGTACGACGTGCAAACAAACCTTAAAGGAAAGAAAAAAAAACTATTTTTACTCTCAATATCTGACAACTAAAGTCTAGATGGGTAGGTCATTGCAAACAGGGTAATGCTCTGCCAGTGACTTGCAAACTTTTCATTCTCAATGACGGCTGTGACTGAAAACAAGTATGAACCCAGGCCTGCTCAGGACTGCACACATGACAGGCAGAGAGGAAATGCAGGGCGACGTAAACAAACAAACAGCCCATCAATCATCCTCACTGATTCACACCTACAGACAACATCCTCACAGCAGTACCTGCAACAGCAAGGTCCCTATACATGCATGCACAAACAAAAATACAGGTATTCCAGTTTTAAGAGAAAAAAAAAAAATCACAATTTTAAGACAATTAAACTTCAGGATAGTGATGTACGCAAAGGAAACCTGTGGCTCCAGAGTCAGATGTGGCTCTTTAGAACCTCCGCTATTGCTCTTAATAACTTTCGCCAAAAACGCTAAATAATTGACCAGAGTTTTAGAGTCATTACAAAATGCTAGCTTCAGTAGTGTTTGCTTGTCGTTTTCATGCAATATATGTATAAGATGTCTGCAAAGAATGACACTAATAGTTTAAGGAATATTTATTTTATACAGCTATTTTTTGTCAATAAGATGCAAATGGAGTTTTTTTTTTTTACATATAAAATGTTATTGTCCCATTGCAGAAAATGAAAACAATGTTTTTCTTCAACATAAAAGTCTAGATAAACTTCCAATAATAGGAATTACAAAACAAGCTTTTTTATTTGTGTTTTTTAATGTTGCTTTATGCCTCTAAACCAATTTTGTTTAGCTAGACCAAAAGGATAAAGAGCTCTTAATAGCTTTGTACTTTCCTCTCATGCCTTTTTTTTAATTTATAGTGTAATAAACGTTTTTTCCTGTGTGTCTTGTTTTCTTTAGAGATGCAACGATCCAGTTTTTTTCCGATCCAATCCGATACGGATACCTTAAATGAGCGTATTGGCCGATATCGATACAATCTGATACTACTGTTGAATGAATGAACTGCATACCTTGCCATGTGAGTGAAGGCATCAGGCTTCACATAAACATTGATAAAAAAAAAAAGGTCCGCGTGCTCGTTAGCATGGTGCTTTTGGAGGTGCTCATTTATGTTTGTGGTGTTGGATTCACCAAATTTACCACCGCCCCTCACAACTTTCACGTTGCAGATGTTGCATGTCGCAGTCGGGCTTGCTGGCGTTTCA
Source organism: Fundulus heteroclitus (assembly GCF_011125445.2). Lineage (NCBI taxonomy): Eukaryota > Metazoa > Chordata > Actinopteri > Cyprinodontiformes > Fundulidae > Fundulus > Fundulus heteroclitus. Next base: position 10,159 of record NW_023396778.1, read on the forward strand.
AGTTTTCAATGTTTCGAAATAGCAGACTTGGCTCGTTTCGGCGCTTGCTGCATGCTGCTGTGTTTGCTCATCGCAAGCTGCTGTGTGCGCGCTCCGTGATGATGTAACCGGCGTTGCAAACATAAAACTGAAGTGGCTAGATCATTGTAACGGTTTTGCTTTGTATGATATTAACAGAATAAAAAGAAACAATGAAAAATGGCTTGGAATGTTGAATCGGCACCATATTTATATCCGATCCAGCTAATTAGTCAATATCGGAGCTGATGTCTGAGCCGGGTATCAGATGGGAACATCTGTAGTTTTATACACTGAAGGTACTCTCGGTCCAGTGGTTCGAATCTTTGCTGCGTCTCTTTCCTAAATGCAATCATTGAATGAACTACTGCTTCCAGTGACTCGTAGAAGGTGCTCCTTACTCAGCGCTTCTGTGTCCGTCTCCTTCCTGGACATAATCACTGACATAGCCACTCCCACCACCAACTTTGTGTACTCTGCTGTTTGTGTCTTTCCTGGAGGGGGCCTCTGATGCCGTCCTATGTGCCTTTGGCTTTCTCTCCAATATGCAGAAATCTGCAAAACTTTAAAACAGCCTTTTTTCCACTATGGGGTCTTGTGCTTAGAGTCTTGACAAAGAGTTATGCAAAGAAAGAACAAAGGAAGGAAAGAAAATTGAAGGCCATGAAATTTAGACAATGGAAAAGGGATTGGAGTTTAGGAATACGACTTTTCTATCCCAGACCTGAAAAATACTAAAATCAAAATCCAGACATTGTGGTTGAATCCATCAAGAGAAATTATTCACTCACGAAACAAAAAAAATAATACACTTTGACAAGAAGGTTTTGCACCGTGTACCACAAACAAGCAGAAATAAAGACAGCGAAAGCCGCAGAGGTCATAGTGGCCGTTTGTTTTGCCTCAGCAGCTTTTACTTGGTGTGGGTCGCATACACAACCACTCTCTCTGCTCTTTGAATCATTGAGTTGGTTAAAAAAAACAACCTAAATTACCCGTGTTCACTTGCTGACAACCCTCTTCATTTCAGGGGCAAGGTGCATCGTTTCTCATTGCAAACAATTACAGCAACAGCTCTCAGAGGAAAACGATTTGGCTAATGGTGACAGAGGAAACCGGGGTCATTAGTTAGGGTAAATAACCCCCCCAATAACCTACAGGGTTCATTACTGCTTTACACTGTCGTCACACACACACACACACACATCCATTTAATGTTTTCCACAACGGTTCTGATTCAGTGCAACTTCTTGCACCAGTGATCCGTGCCGCCGTCAATATGCTGCAAGCGAAGACTGACAGGAAGAGCGCCGGGGAGGAGAAGAAGGTCGTTTTTACGGATAAGGAACGACAGCAGCGGTAGGCTGAGCGCTCCCAGCCGCCTGTCAGAGCGGGATCGCTGGAAGCTGGAAGTGATCAGCTCGCACGGACAGAGGCCACGATAACAGAACCTGCAGCGGCATCGGTTTGCACGCGCCACGAAATACAGCAGAGGAGCTTTATCCGACAGGATAAGACAGTCCCTGTTCCCCCCGAAGCAAGGGCAGAGATAGAACGCAAACGGTGTGGACCGCAGCAGGATAAGGCAGAGAGCAAATGTGCAGCTACTGCAAAAACCAGGACTTACAGAGTCACCGGTGACCTCATGTTTAAAGTGCATGACAAAAAAAATGCAAGAACCAGTGCAGAAACCTAGCAGGCCTTTAGAGTTAAAACCACTGAGACACAAAAAATCTGAACCCCAAACTGAGAAGAGATTCTTATTTGGCCTCCTCAGGAGGGTTGACTTCTGAAAATGTTGACTCAGACCGCCTCCAAAGTCAGCTGTTCCCTTTCTTTATCCAAATAGCACTAACTGGACTTTTAGCTACTGAATTCAGGTTTTTTTTGGGGGGATTACCTGCTGGTTGACACGGCAGTGTGAAGGACGGTGGTGAATGAGGATGCGGACAATGTCCACGTCGCCGCGCCATGCAGCAAGGTGCAGCGGGAAGCAGCCCTTGCTGTCGGCTAGGTTTGCCGACGCCTCGTACTGGAGTAGCTTCAGCACCACGTCCCTGAAGGAACAGACATGATTAACAGATGGCAGAACACAAAGTATTTACATGTGTACGATTTAAAGCATCCTTTTGTAATTTGACTCCCTAATCCCAAAACAAATTTTTTTCTACATGCTTTCAATGATGATAAAATACCTAAAAAAAAAAGCAACAGATTTATAACAATGTTTGTGTTTTTAATGTAGCCTAGATTAGCAACTCTTCTTCCCTAGCTGTTAGTACAAGCTGTCAGTCAAGCTGTATTTCATGGCCAAATTAAAGAAAAACCTTCTTAGTGTTTAAATCTTAGTGTTTAAATCTTAGTGTTTAAAGTCAAATTTAACTCCTTGTTGCATTTCTTCTTTTTAGAAACAGCAACTTAAGAGTTTTAGCAGCATGATATGCTAAAATATTTACGCCCCTTTACCACATTTGGATGCTTTATGACCTTACATAATGTGTTTAATACTTTAGTATGTACAAAGCAATGTTTTGTTGTGTGAGGATCGATTTATCACACAAAATTTTAGCTCCATTCTTTCTACAGACCCTCGGTAGTTTTAGCGTGTTTAAAATGTCACATCCCAAAAGACCCATTTTAAAAGAATAATCTGGTCTTTAAGTATATTTAGTTTGACCAGATCATCCTAGACATATACATCCTATACATGAAGCAATCAAGAAAGTGGCTCAATTTTCTAATAATACTGCTTTTTGCAACAACTACAACAACAAAAAACAGAAATTTTATTTGGTAACTTTTTGAGCTCCTAAGTGGCACTTTCTGCGATTGAGTTTCATATTAATGGGGATCTGGCTGCATTCTTCCCCGATCATCCAAAGAGGATGTGGAGAAATTCTGCGGAGCCTCATTTGCATTGAAAATGTCAGGAGGGAGACAAAAGGGCAAGGCCTCTCCCAGGAGATGCTGAGCGCTTTAATGAACTGCTTGGTTCATTTCTATGTTATTATATTCCCAGATTATTCACTCTGATCGTAGTGACAGGTAAAGAGCAGAATTGCATGTGGAGAAGGTCAGGGTTTTGATGTTTGCATTTAAGCCGCGAGATCCACTAAAAGCCACTTCAATTATCTAAAACAGTTGTAATGACAAATAGAAAAGCTCATTGTATTTTCAAGTCTTAAATCCACTTTATTCTTACAGGAAATTATTTTTTTACACTAGCCAAATGTAAAAAAACAAAAAAAAAAACATCTGCAGCTTTTTGCTGGCAGCCTAGCTTTCATTATGTCTGCAGTTTTACTTCTATCCTTCCCCAGCTGATGTAAAGGAGCGGACAGCCTCACAGCTAATCCAAACTGTGTTTTCTGAGCAATCCCAACTAGATTGTGCACACAGGCCAATTTACCAGGAATGATGTTGACTTAAAGGAGCAGGGGAATTTGCTACTCTTTAAACCAGATATATATATGTACCGTGTATTAAAAAAACAGGGCCTTTGTTTGGGCAGTAGTATAAAGCTTGGTACTCATCATTACTCTAGACCTTTTGAATTGAGAAAGCTTCCTGGAGAGGAAGCGAAACAAGTCCAGTTGCTTTGTTTTTTACTTTTTTTGGAATGACCATGACCTGGATGACTGAGAATCTTCACCAGCTTAAAAAAAACACACCAATTTCTCACTGTTTAAGGTTAGATCAGGAGTAATTAAACATCTCAAACACACTGGTCCCTAATGCGATACCACAGGAAAATCAGGAGAAATCTGAGGACCTCTACAGATCTGGTTCAATCTTGGTTATCCCAGATGCCTGAAGGGCCGATGTCCATCTGTTCAAACAATAGAGACGTATAAACAACATAGGGACATCCAGGCTGTGTGGTTCAGGAAGGGGATGGGCTGTGTGTCCCAGAGATGAGAGCCTCTCGGTGTGAAACGTGTGGATCTCCTGCAGAGCAAAAGCCAAAGACGACGAGGAGATGCTTGATGAAGCTGGGAAGAGAGTGCCATCGCCCACTGTGCAACAAGTCCTGGTCCGACATGGGCAGAAAGGCCATTTGGAGAGGAAGAAGCCATTACTCCATAATAACAAGAAAAGCCAGACTCCAGTTTGCAAATGAGCACAGGAACAATGACCTGAGTGTTTGGCCATAATGACTGTTACTGTTTGGAGGGAAAAGGAGTACAACTTTAATATACAGAGGTGGCAGCATCATGTTGTGGGGGTGCTTTTGCTCTAGGAGGGACTGGTGCACTTCACCAAGTATATGGCGTAATGTACGAAGAACATCATGTTGAAACAATAAAGCAAAAATCTCAAAACACGAGGCAGAAGGTTAAAGCTTGCGCACAAATAGGTCGTCCAAATGGTCAATAACCCTAATTACACAGGCAAATTTATTTATAACATGGCTTAAGGACAGTAAGGTCAGTGTTTTAAGGTGGGAATCACAAACCCCAGAGTCTCAGTCGTATTTGTGGAAACACAGCCCACAAACCCGACCCCGTTTCCCCAGGTCTCTCAGCAGGAATGAGCTGAAATCCCAACAAACTACTTTGGGAAGCTTGTAGAAGAATGCCAAAAACGTTTCACCAATTCTATATGGCTTAAAAACAAAACTACTGAGGAAATGTAAGTAAACTTCTGAATTTGCAAAAAGCCCCAATAATTCTCTAATTAATCTAGAATTTAGCAAATAGTAATAATTTAGCTAATTCCAACTAACCTAAAATTGTAAATGTTACGTCGGGCTTAAAGTCGAACAATAGGAACAAAAAACAAAAAAACACAGTCAGTAACTTTTATACATATATCGTTCCTTGGTTTCAAGTACACAGGTACAACTAAAATAATTTAATATTGTGAATCTCATTAAGATTCATAACAGAGTGAAATATTTCAACCCTTTAGTTTTTGTGATTTCAAATGTTAAGTCTCACATATAACGAAAACCAGAATTCAGCACCCCAGATGATTCTCCAATATACAGAAGATTTGAATAGTGTGCAAAAGCTAAATATTGGAAACTCATGGTGTCAGTCTGGGTCAGTAGGCGACACGATCCGTGAGAAAACGGCGTACTTGACTGAAGTTCAACAGACCGTCACTGACCCCGCCATAAGGAGAGCAGGCCACAGCTAAACAAGCTGGCTCTTCCCAAAGTGCTGTCTCCAAGCACGTTCACAGAAGGTTGAGTGGAAGGAAAAAGTGTGGTGGGAACAGGGGCACCAGCAACAGGGATAATCCAACATGTGGACTACAAGCCACTCCTGAACCAGCGACAATGTCAGAAGCATCTAACATGGGCTTGGAGGAAAAAGAATTGGACTGTTTCTCAGTGATCTAAAGTTTCCTTCAGGATGAAAATGGTGAAAGTGAAATCAAGGTCCCAAAGTCTGGAGGGAGAGTGGAGAAGCACAGGATCCACGTTGCTTCAAGTCCAGAGCAAACTGGTGTGACCAGAACCCCGCAGAGAATCTATGAAGCTTTGTCAGGAGGAAGATGAGAAACACCAGAACCAACAATGCAGACGACCCCAATGCTGCTTTCAAAGCAACCTGGACACCTCAGCAGAACTCAGCAGAACCACCGGCGGATCTCCTCCATTCATTCTAGTTTTTGGATACACTGAATGTTGAGTTTTTATTATTGGTAAATCATAATCATCAAAATTACAAGAAGTTTCACTTTCTGAAATGGGTGAATCAAAAACATTGAGCCTTTGCTTGTCATCCAAACTTTCTTTTATTAAACTGTTTATTAGTTTTATTAGTTGACGTTCTGCTTCTGCACCCGTCTGACTAACACCCAACATAAAGCAGATAAAGAAGCAGAATGCAGGCCTCATCAATTTATCTTTCCTTACGCTGTCCCTGTCTGACAGGAAAAAAAAAAAATCTAAAATCTTGTCTCTTCAGACGATCGAAGAAGAGAAAATGTCTTTCTTACCTGTGTCCGTTGAGCGAAGCGTGATGTAAAGGTGTGTATCCTGAGCTGTCTGTGCAGTTCACGTTTACGCCCTTCCACATGCTGCAGGGGACACAAATGCATCGCAGTTAATAACAAACCAGAGTGACATTTGGATTGCAGACAAACTACAGGTGGACAGTTTCAGGTCTTGGCTCAAAACAAGAACCAGGAAGGAATGAAGAAAGGAAGAGGGAAGGACAAGGATAGAAAGGAGACAAGGGCCGTTTCTCAATTCACGAGAACGCGAGTCCGTACTCGCGTTCTCGTCAAGTCTGTTCTCGGTAAGAACACAGGAAGATCGGACTTGACGAGAACGCGAGCACGCAGCACGCACTGTGTATTGGAACAGAAGCGTACTCGTGACGTTGTGAGACGCACAATTCTTTAGCATTTCATTTGCATTCCAAACCATTTATACACTACACCACAATAAATCTTATTGATTTTTTTTTCAAAAACATTTCTAATTTTTAAAACGCCTAAAAAAATCTATTTTTTTTTAACAGAACTGTGGGTATAAAAGCAGCAGTCGCGGGAATTTCTTTGTTGGGAGTTGTGCTGCTCGTAGTTGGAGCGTCGATTAAGACTTGCAAATAAATCATTCCTTTGTGGAAATAAAATGAGCAATAGGCGCGCTATTGCTGTTGCTTTGGCCGTTAGTCACATTTACCAGCAGGCTGCACAACGGGCGGCGCAGTTGAGGAGGCAAATACGAACCAGGAGGAGATTGATGCGGCAGAGGAGGCTCAAAAGGCAGGCTTTGCTCGCCCACCTGTTCTAACTGGTAGGCATTTTAAGATTGACAGCCTGTTTTCAACTTTTATCTTTACAAAAACAAACAAAAAAAAACATTGAGGATTGTATTAAACACGTGAGCAGGTTGTAATTGTGACTATTGCTCAATGAAGAAAAAGACAATTTTAACATTAGTAAAAGTATGTCAGTAGTGTTAAGCCATTTCATTTGCACTTATTGACCATTCCAGCATTGAATATTTAGAAAGGACGAGTCATTTCTATGTCTGCCCACCCTTACAGTGATTAATCTTTAAATTATGTGCAGTAAGTTCAGCTCATTCTTTAAGTGAAATGTTAAAAATACCAGAGAAGGGAAGCGAGTTGTTACATTTACTATATATGACTAGTTTTACAGCACTGTACATTTTACTTTTTATTTCTTGAGAACTATATTAATCTGCATGTTAAGCAGGTATAGTTTTATGGTGTGAAAAGGTGAGAACTAAAAAAAACAAACAAATTTGGTAACATTTGGACTTTTTTATTTACAGGAAGAAAAAGCAACAAAATATGTGAGGATAAACACCTCGGTACCAATCCTCCAACTATTTTTTAATGAAGGAGACCTGAGACCAGCCTTCAGGCTAAACAGGTCCACCATCGTCCTCCTCCTTCAGCTGCTGCCCATCCAGAAGGTCCATGGATGGCCACAGGAGATAGAGGTGCTGGTGACCCTCTGCTGGCTGGCCGACGTTTGCCCCAAAAGTAATCGCCGCCTGCTGCATCCTTCACAATATTAGTATAAAGGCAGGGGACCAGCTGGACATGGAGGACGAGGAGGTTGATCCAGAGGAGGATGGCCATCCAGCGGCTCCAGCTGGCTGCATGTTTAAGTGAACATGACTACACCTGACCTAATGTAGATCAGTTGGAGTCCTGTTCACATGCTGCTTCATTTCTTTTTTTTTTCACCACCTGGAAAAATACATAAAATAATGCATAAATTAATTTCTATTCCAACTATTTTTAATTGTAAGTTTATAGGCATTGTCTATTTGTATAAGATCTTAATGAGTTATTTCTTTGTTTTAAACCATGTTAGTAACTGTTAATAATTTGTTGAATATATTACACCTTCATTCTTTTCCAAAGATTAAACATTTGTATAAAATAAATGTCTGGTTTTTCATATACTATTATTACTATTATTTTCTTTCCCTCTTTCTCCTCTCAATTATTCGTGTCCTGACTCAGAATAAACTCACTTAGATAGGAAAACATTTGTAGAATGTATTTATTTATTTATTTTATATGCTGCTGCCGTCCTAGGGAGACAATTACAATTTATTCCAGCAAGTATTGAGTTAATAAAGCAACACACGTCAGTCAGATAAACACAAAACAAATAAATCATAACCAGCGATATTATGCACACTACTTTTTTTAATTACGCACTAACTCTGTAAACAGGACACATAGGGAAGCTTAAAAGTATAATGTTCTCGCCTCAAACGATCTGAAAAGGTACTTTTGAACAACAATAGCAGCAGAAAAGGGAATTTTTAACTTACCGCTGTGAGCTCTGTTTGCGCTGTCTTGAATCAAGCTGCGGCCGCGGTGCATTCTGGGCAAGCGGTCAGTCTGAAGAACGCACAAGTCTGCTCTGATGCATGCTCGATAAAGAGGGCGGGCGAGAACAACATCCGGGGAATTCGGCGCGTTCTCGATTTGGCGTTCTCATCATTGGAACAGTCCTCGGGCTGAGGCTGATGACGTGTCACGAGTACACGAGTACACGAGAACGCTCAAGAACGCATATTGAGAAACGGCCAAGGTACGAAAACAAGGAAGGAAGGTGTTAAGGTTGGTAGGAAGGAGGAGTCAATGAAAAAAAGAATGGGGGCAAGGAAGGACAGAAGGATGGGAGACAGAACGCAAGGATACTAGGACAAAAGGAAAAGTGTATCAGGAAGAAAGGAAAGATGGAGCAAAGCAAAGAAGGAAGACAGATGAGGAAGGAAGGATCCAAGGAAGGACACAAGAAGGGGGGAAAGTGCATAAGGGAGTAAGGAAGAAAAGAATAAAGGAGTAAAGGGGGGAAATATATATTGGGAAAATTATCGTTTTTATATATTTATCCAGACCTTACAAAACACACAAATCACATTCCAAAGATTTCCATACTCTAAATATACCCTGACTATAATTCATAAAAATAAATCATAGAAGCAGCTAACATTTTTTGTTGAAATATACATATTTCTCAGCATAAACCAATTTCTGCAAACTGTTTGTTTCTAAATATATCAAAGTTAGATGTGTACTTGGACACTAAAAAGTGACAATTTCTCACCTTCCCACGTTTTTTTTTGGGGGGGGGGGGGGTTTGTCAATAAGGAGTTTATTGCATTACTTTGTGTATTTAAAAAAAACTTGATAGCAACTCTGTATGGAGTCTTTATATATTCTTTTAATGTAAGGGTTGCGACACAAGCGTTTTTACTACTTCGACAGCTTGAGCATGCAGATAAAACCTAACCTGACAACAGCCAGGTTAGATAAAACCCCCACCAAACATAATCTGATCCCATTCACTGGAGACGTACTTGTGTCATGATAAACGGCTGAAGGAGCTACGAGCAGGAACCCCTGGAGCAGCAGGAGGTGCTGTAATCCAAATTCTGATTTAAAATCAACAGATGCAGACAGGCGTCTGCGATAAACACAGAAGACTCAAACCCTGGAACTGCTTGGCGGACAATTACAAACGAGGAGCAGCTGCGAGGCAATCAGAACAGGGCTGTGAAGCAGGAAGTCAAGCAGGAGGATCCGGATTTCAAAATAAAACACAATCTCCCTTTACAACACGACGTTCTCCAAACAGAGAACCAGGAAATTTGGATTAGCTAATTTGCTGCCAGAGCAGCTGCTGGGCTGTGTTGCCAGTTTGCTACCTGTCAAAGAAAGCAGCAGAAAAAGCTCCTGAAACTGAGAAATAGCCTCAGAAACAGAAAGCAAATACATGAATAAATGTATTTACATACAGCCCAGGATCAAATACTAAAGCTGGATTTTTACATTTTTAAAATACTTATAAAATCTGTGGCTATCTGGGGCTGAAAGCCAATAATATGAAAAATATTTATATCTGTAATAATTTCAATAAAATAAAACAAGACATAGACACAATAAACAAACAAAATGTGTTTAATGATATTTAAATATGTAAAAAAAAATGCCATAAAAAATTATAATATTAAACAAATTTGTATCACTGTCTAACTAGAATATATATATATATAATTGCTTAAGTCTTTGTTTTATTTAGTAATGTCATAATTTTGCTGTGCATCATGTATTTATCTCCAGCCTCGAGAATCAAAGTCAGTGGGAGGAGCTATCTCTGCTACAGGCCGCGTGATTGGTCTGCAGGTTGCAGCAGTTAACCAATAACAAGTCAGGGTCTCAATGACAGAAATAATATACAAATAAATAATTTATTGACGGATTGTTTTAAATATTTAAATCCACAATATATATATATATATATATATATATATATATATATATATATATATATATATATATATATATATATATATATATATATATATATGTGTGTGTGTGTGTGTGTGTGTGTGTGTGTGTATACACTATTTTTAATGTTACCAAAGAATGAAATAAAAAATGTATTTACTAATTTAATAACTTCATAACGAATACTATAAGATTCATGACTCCACCATCTGATTGATGGAGTGGAAACCAAACACCTGCTTTATCTAAAAGATAAACCCTCAGGAAAAAGACATTTTTACTCACTTCGTGTTAACAAATGTAATTTTAAACTCTGAATTCAGATTCCCACACAGATTCTATTTTTAGTGGGTAAAATATGTTTCTTTCAAGGCAGAAACTAAAGCAGCCAGAGATTAGTTTAATAGCAGAACATTGTTTACAGCTATCTATGCCCTCCTATTTACGCTTTTCTTTGCTGCCCAGCTTTTTGGATGCTTTCACAGATATTTTCATGCTTTATCTTTGGAGATGAGCTCAAAGTATTTGAGGTTAGAAGGCCTCCTTGCCATCACCCTAATCTTCAGCTCCACAGATTCTAGATCAGATCCAAGTCCGGACTCCGACTGCGTCACTGCTTATCACTTCCCGACAGAGGAAACATTTTGTTCTATTAAGAAATTACTTTAAACCGAAATCTGACAGGGAAATGGATCATTTTGAGCTAAACTGCTTTTAATTTATCAACTGAGAACTTCAACTTCTGAGGCCCTGAGCGCCATCAGGACTGATTTGCTTCTGTTGGTATTTCTTGGACTAATGGTAAAATAAGTGTTGTGAAAAAAAAAACAGTTCTGGCATTTCTTCAGACAGAAAATCCTTTTACAGCTGAATTTATGTTTTCCTGTTTTTCTGTCAAATCTTAATGCAATCTGTGAAAAAGCGGTTCTATCCCTGACTCCACCTCTTAGTTTCTGTTCAATACGCTCTCAGTGAGCATATTTTTTTTACCATTTATTGACACCACAGAGCCACTCTTTGTGTGTGTGTGTTGATTTTAAGCCAGCAGGATAAAGAAAAGCTTATTTGAAGGAGGTCATTTATTGGGTTTACAACAAAGGAGGCAGCTGAAGCCGGCAGTACTGTTTGTCACTCTGGACAGTTTCTATTTTTATTGGATATTTCTACTGTGTTTATCTCTATATCCATCCATTAGGGACAAATAAAGGATTATTCTATTCTACTGTGAAACTAAGCAAAATAAAATATTCCAAAACTTGCTGATTGGTTTAGTTTAGGCTGAATTTAACCCGCATTTATACAGACAAATATGCCGATTAATCGTCAAATGAAAGGATAATTTGGATTAAAAGCAGGGGATAGAACAGGTGCAGCATTCCTGAGTGAGTTGCCCCTCACACAAAAAGCTGGATTCAGAGGTATTTAATGTTCAGATTAATCAATGCTGCTCCGCCCAATCCTTTCAGCTCTCACCTACAGTACGGTCATGATGGAGCCGACGCAGACTCCAGGGGAGAAGGAAGGAAAACAAGACGGGAGATAAAAATAAAGAAAAAATCTGTTCTAAAAATGTCCGCAGCCAAATAAAAAAACTCAATGTGTCATCGTTCATGAGCATGGTTGTATTGTTTTTGTGAAAAAGAGGGGCAACAAAATGGACTTTAGGGGTTTTGTTATGTTGCAGCTGCTGTCTATAACTTATGGCCTTGAGCAGCCAGTCAGCAACCAGCCTGTGCAGCAGTTCATCAGCCTCTCCCTCACACCTCACCGACAGACGAGCGCAGCAGTCACACCCTGATCTGTTGCACAGCCGCGCTTTGTGAGAACAAGTCTGAACCTTGTTTGCAGGCCCCGGAGAAAAAGGCAGCGCTCACCGATGTGTTTTGTTGACAAACCACTCCCGTGTGGTGGAGGCTGCTGGGAATGTGGGACATAACATTAGCTGGTAGATATTTATTCCAGTCATTTAGACTTTTTTTTTTTCCTGATAGACTGCAAGTAGATATGTGAAAAAGTTGTGTTATACTGACTATACTTTGGTGCTTCCACACTTGACCAGCAGTCTGATACATTAGATCAGGGGTGTCAAAATCATTTCTATATTGGGCCACTTTGGTGTCATTAAGTCATTAAAAGGGCCGGTTGCACGTGTATAGATGATGCTTTTGATTTAATAATTTCATTCCAGTTAAAAGATGTAAAAGAAAGTTACAGTAATCTAAACATAGCACCATTAGGCCCAGTTTAACAGATTATCTGCAAAAGAAAAGTAGATTTTAGGGGTAGTTCATCATTTTTTCTCTTTTTGGACATTTATGGGTTGTTTTAATGTGTTGTGGAAAAACTGACATCTAGTGGCAGCATGCTGTTACTACACAGTTAAGAAAAAAATATCAACATTTGCTATAGGAGGGACAGCTTTAGTCACTTTAAACAATTTAAAAGGATATATGCCTCTACTTTATGACGATATGCCGTTTTGGCTCTTGAGGGCCGGAAAAATGTCCTTGACGGACCGGATTCGGTCGCGGGCCTTGAGTTTGACACACGTGCATTAGAGGCATGACGGTGACAAACATGGATCGGATACAATTCCTGTGTTTTGATTTAACTGCTGGTGATTGGCTGAAAGATATAAAGGAAATAACTATTTAAAGACATGTACCAATCAATCTGATAGATTTCCTCAATTGGCTTAAAAATCAATGGCATTTGCGCAACCTCTTATTTATTCCCTAGGGAAGCAGAACATCAAAGTTTCATATTTAAAAGTGTCTAAGGAAAAATATAAAAACTAAAGTGTAAAATAGAATGATGCCACAGTTGCATTTAATATATAGGAATTCTGGCACCAGGGATTTTTTAAGGAAATTACAGATGGTGCAGAAACCTTTGGAGAGGTCAAATAAAAATGTCTGACCACCCTAGATCCTGCTGAGAGAAGAAAAGAATCCAAAACACAACTAACTGTCCACGTCATAAAGTAAAATATCACATTGACTGTATAACAGCTCGATGAGTCACTTCCTGATCAATCTGGCTCTCTTATCTCACTCGCTCTGCTCGGCTCCTTTATGTTCCACCTCCAGCAACTCCCATATGCCCTTTGAGACCCTGTCGCCTCTGCATTTTCAGTGGAACCGTGAACCCGAGCAGCCGAGTTTAAACGGAAATAGAAGATTAATCCGAGAGGTTGCTGCAGAGTCTTTTTGGGTTAGTCAGACATGCAGACATAATCCTTCCTAATTAACCTGAGAAATGAGACGGAAAGTCCTTGCTGGTCACCAAACTTTACATTTCTATAACAACTTCAGCAATGACTCTTGTATTAAACCTTGCATATTTCTTAACTCTTTCTTAACTTTTACCAGAGGTTTTTTTTGACTCCATCTTCCAGTCGTTCATCTTTTTATCATGATCACTGAAAGGTAGAAAGGTCAAATACCATAAAAGGCGTCCCAGCAGGTAGAGCAATGCTGCCCTCTGTATGAACCCGTCTTAAGTTGCACTCTGACCGTTTCCCCCCTTTTAACTTGGAACGGCTCTACAATGGTATGGACAAGAAAAAAGATATATAAATGAAAGACTTCACGGTGTGCAATTGAATATCAGAGGGGAGAGAGAAGTTAAGGGTATTCCCATACTGCCATGTTATGAAAAATATATATCATGTATTTTATGGGGATTATATTCTATGGAAATGGATAAAAAAATACACTTTTTCTAGAAAGCACATCCATACCCGCCATGACTTAACCCTTTATACAGCTGCAGCTCATTAGGGGTATTTCTCTGCCCACTTTTCACATCTAGTCGCCAACATTTTTGCCCATTCTCCTTTCAAAATAGCTCAACCTCAGTCAGGTTTGATTGAGAGCATCCGTGTAATGAACACCAGCGTTCAGGTCTTACTACAGATTCACAATTGGATGACTGCCTGGACTTTGACTAGGACATCTTAACACATGAATACGCTTTGATCTAAAAAAAAAAAAAACATCCTGCTGTAGCTCTGGCTGTACACTAACAGGCCAAAAAAAAAACAAGTTTCCGTTCACAATGCCGTTCTTAAAAATTAAACATGAGTTATGTGAATTTAGGATATTTATTGCATGATTAGGCTTTACCTTGAATGATATGCAGCATTTTTTTCAATTTACTTTTAGGTATAGACCACTGCGGAGTAAATATTAAGGAAAAGGAAGAGCTTAAGGTTGAAAGACACCAAACCATCCGATCCTTCTGACCCAACGTTCGTATAGATTTCTTTCCTTTACCTATTGATGGCTTAGAGGCTCCACCTCCCTCTCTGGACCACAGGACTCATGAGATCAAGTATTCACACAATAGTTTGTGCCGCAAAGTCTGCCAGCATAGAACAAGCCGGGCAGTCAACATAAAGCTGCAGTTGCTGCACCTCAAAGAAGACGGCTGTTTAATGTTCTTATCTGTTTGTTGTACTTCTGAGCTCCAACCATGGTTAAGCACACTCTTCATTGAAATGTTTTGTTGATCATTTATTGATGTATGCTTTCTGTGACGGACCTGGTTGGACATTGCGTTCCGTTTACCTTGCGGTTTGGAAGTTTTGTTTTTTATTTTCCCCAAAGCGGATGTGTTTTAGTTTTGCCAACGTGTCTCTCTACCTGTCAGACTCGTGGATTTCCCGTCAAAATGCTGCGTAGCTCCGACCAGGACAGAGCAGCGGGTCTACCTTTGTCGGCGCTACGCTGTACAGCTGCAGAAAACCGCAAGCCTGTCTTTCCCAGTCACTTGGAGCAGATCTAATCGCTGCGCCGTGATTTTCTGTCACATCAGACAGATCGGGGGGTTTGAATGTTTTATGGTTCAAAAGATTTGCGACGATCAAAATCTGAGTTTTGATAGTCAAGTTTGCATACCACAAAAACATGTCATGCTGTTTTTAGAGAGCTACTTTAAAGAAACCAAACTAAGCATGAAAACTCAAGCACCTGATAGTTATGGTCAAAATTAATCTTAAATCGTAACTACACTAGTGGCCCTTTTTTGCAGTATCTAGACAGGAAATGGCCAGGGAGAGAAAGGGAGAAGACATGCAGCAAAGACCCCAAGGTCAGGAATTGAACCCCAGATGACTAATAGCCCTGCATGTGTGGGGCGCCTGCTCTACTTCTACACCACGCGGCCAGAGCCGCCTCAATGAACGGGCTTACCTGGGCTGATGCCCAGGGGCCTTCGTCGTCAGGGGGCGAACCGTTTTAAGGTCACATGATGAGCTAAAAAAAAAAATCAATGTTTGTAACTTGTCAGGCTCTCTGTCTGTCAATCACTAGACATATGTCTAGTGACATGTCTCACTAATTCATGATCCATGAGTTGACCAATCACAACGCGAAGAGCTCGTTTTTAAGCTTTGTACGTCCGCAGTGAATGAGTGACGGTTGTCAACACGTCGGGAAAGAAACGTGAGAGCAGTGCTCGGTAAAAAATTAAAAATAAACTCCTTCGGAGTTTCAAGAATTACTAGAAACTAAACCAAAGCTTACAGAGTTTTTTTTTTTTTTTAAATTGCCCGTGAAGATGATGCTGATGAAGGACAGCCGGTGCAGGTGGAGTCTAAGTTCATGGGAATAGTCGAAATGGGGGAAAAATATTCTTTTCCCTTGTCTAACTTGAGTGAGGAAAGTGCTTCTAATCTAGAGGAATAGTTGCGCATGATGGAGAAATTCTGTTACTTCATTATTAAATATGCTGTAGATTCAGCCTCTCCATCTTTTCCACTGTGGACTCCTGACTGCAGGAGAACAGATTATTTCAGAAGATCTGAATTTCACACAAATTAAAGGGAGAAATAAAGGGACAAATTGACCGTGATCAGGCATGCAGCAAGAAAGAGTCAGATCCCTCCGATTGATAAAATATATATATTCATGGCTTTTTCTGCAAAGAAGACCAGAGAAAAAGCACTTCTAAAAAGGTAAGAGCGCAACCTGAACAGGGTTCAGGTTGTTAAACGTTTTAGTGGTGCACTGATTTAATAGGAATATGCATTTGTTTGTTCCTTTACCCAGAAGATAATGCAAATCTAGTAAAAAGTGAAAAATATTGATGTGCTGGTGGCACAGGGGCAGCACATACAGCCCAGGTACAGAAGCCTTAGTCCACGATGCGGCTGAGCCAGGTTCAACGTAGGTCTGCGGTTCTTAGCCGCATATTTTCCCTCTCCTGTTGTCGCTGTAACAGTGCTGTTACATATGTCTTTTCACATGCATGTAATCTTGTAACCAGATCTCAGGGTATGTGGAGAAAAAGCTTCTACTTTTAAACTGTGTATGGTTTTTCTTCGCAGTTTCTGTTTTATTGGTTGGTTTATTAAATCGTTTAAATTATTCAACACTGATGGTTTGCTGCCATCATCACAGTTTGTGATGCGGTAAACAGGGAAGGTTTTTATGGCAGGGCCTGCCAGACCCTTTAGCCCCGGGGCCTACCAGCAGGTTAAGTAGCCCTAGCCCCATGACGCTGCACATTTCTGCAAAGATTTGACCGCGTTTGCTGTGTCTAGACTGTGGCAGATGAGTGGAGGGATTGTTCTGATTGGAGCTGAATCTCTATTCCAGTTCCTAATGTTTTGCAGGCTGCAAAAGGGTTTATTCAACATTGCCTGCTATTCAGCTTCCCTGTCCCTGCTTAAGAAACTCATTCCCACAGCATAATGCATCCACCAAAAAAAAAGGTTTACTGCGCTCCAGAGGCCTCCATTCATACTGATAAACTCCATACAGTGAGCCATTTAATAATTTGTTGACTTTAAAAGGCAACCGGCTCAATTTTATAAAGGAAATTCCTTTTCACAATAATGTGCTGCTCTGTGTTGGTTTGACGCTTCAAATCACTGTAAAATACGTCAAAGTCTGCAGATGAAACGTGTCAAAATGTGAAGCAGTGTAAATGCAATGAACGCTTTAATGGGGGCACTGTAGCAGTGAATTTCCTCCAACTCTGAGGATGCAAAAGACTCAGCTAAACAAAAAAGGCACAAGTGAGGGTAAACGCATTCAGAAATCAGCAGGAAGGAGCTACAGTAAATGTACTCCTTTAATCTTTAAAAGTGCCATTTCAAAAGACAATCTTTGACGCCTTTCAAGCCTTTCTTATTTTGGTTCGCGCTCCTCATTTAGCGTTTGAGAAGCAACGCTTTTATTCGCAGGTTGTCATTACGGATAGCAAAGCAGGGCCTGTGCTGCAGAAAAGTTCAAGCGACATCAAAGGGGAGAATTCCCATCAAAGGAGGAGGGGGGGGAAAAAATAAGTTGGAACCCTTTGTTGTCGGGCTTCTTTTCAGAAGACGACAAGGTAAGTCAAATTAACCCGTGAACGTGCCGAGGTTCGTGCTTCTGAATAAAAAGGAAATTAAAAGGCACTTTAGGGGGAACAGCGAAATCAAAAAGGGGAACAGATGTGAAACGAGGTGTGTGCCTGTTATCAGAGCACAACAAGGCACGCAGGAAGTGCACTTGCTTCATATCCTGTTTTGAGCGAAAAGCAGAAGAGATACCTGCTGATTAAAAGCAGCGTAGCTAAAGCTCCTAGCTTTGATATGAGCAAACAAGGTGCACACAGACAAGACGTGCGGTTTTCTGTGGAGGGGGCTCTTTGATGTTTGACCCCTCCTCCTCCACCACCGCTCCCACAGAGCCGGTCTGGCCTTAGCGACGCTTCAGGCCACGATCAGGTTAACGCAGGCATGCAAGAGTGTTTTCAGAGCCGGGATCAGCTCAGTCACTGGGAGCCAATCACAGAGCAGCGTGTGAAGACACTCAGATATTTAATTATGTCCTCAAAAGAAAAACTGAATAGATCTAAGTTCCATTTGGCTAAATGTATTAGACACCCTTGCTTTTTGGACAAGTCAGCTGCTTCAAATAAGTTATTAACATTCCCGTCTTATTTTATATAGTCATATTTTCTTTTCTGGTGGCACAAACACATCATGTTTGCACTAAATACTGAAAGTATTTCTTCCAAGGAATATATAACTCAAGAACACCGATACATGTTGGTGTAAAACAGCAAAATCTGCAAAAAAAAATAAAACCTCAATTCAAAACAGTGCAAAGCAAGGCTGCGTTTTTGCATTGTATCCTGTTTTCTATACTGATGTTGGAAAAACAGATGTAATAAGCATACAATGTAGAAAACTGACCAGTAAGCGCTTAGGAACAAAGATGAGCATTAAAGCAATCACTTCCCTAATAGTTGTTTTTCAAAACTGGCTTACAAAAGTGGTGGAAACACAGCTGTCTAAATATTCTGTCAACCACTTATGAAATAAAATACTCATGTAATACAAAAATTTGCAGAACTTGGGTTTATGATTTAAATTCTCAAATAATTACACCTACATTTCAGTGTCTGAGGCACTGTGTCAAAATGGAAAACTAAAAAAAGACAGTTACTTGAACATTTAGTTTGCAGCGCAAGTTTCCTTTCATCCAAAGTGATGTATATATGGTTTGGACTTTGATGTCAACTCAAAACAGTCTATTCTAATGGACCTACTTTAAATATGTGTGCAGATTAGAAAGACGGCATCCTGCCATGAGATGGAAAGATTTATAGGTATAACTAAAGGATGAGCACAACTCTCAAAATAATGCTTCTGTTTCTTCTATTTTTAATCGTGTTTTAGTGTTTTGTTTATATAACTGAAAAAACATTAGAAACATATTTGTTTTTAAACTGAACATAGTTGAAAAGCCTGCATTGTGAATGATTTCTTTGACCTACCAATGTTGATTTGAGCTGCTTTAAATTACTCTAACAACATAAAGCAGAGCGGTAAAGGTTTTCACACCATATGACAAAATGAGTAGAGTTCACATTGGAGCCTCTTTACTATCTATTATCGACTATTATATTAGTAAATAGCATAGCTAGCATTACTTAAACAGCAGTGTCCTTGTGTATAATCTAAAGAATGTAACCAAGATCCAAACTGCTCAATGACAGAAGAAAAACAGAGAGCGACTTCTCTGTACTCTTGTTCAGCCTTCCTGTTATCTGCTTATCATCTTTAGGCGCCCATATTCTTGCAGCAACTTGAGTCGGTAGAGAAAAGCTACATATTTCATGTATTTTCGTGTCATGCCAAGACGGTTTGTTAATCAGGGCGATTGGGCGACGCACTACCAACGAGAGAAAGAGAGAGGAGGGAATTTATAAATTAAACCAATCAATCTGCGTTAGATTGTACGTAGATCTGCTGGATTACTGTCAGGTGTGAGAAGAAGAATGTCCGAGTATGAATAAAGTTTGATATAAAAAAAAAGTTTGAGAAATGTACTGGAGCATTTAAAACCACACCTACAGCAGCAATAGAAGTAGAAATGGGAGAAATGCCATTAGATTTAAGAAGAACAAAACTAGAAATAAATTATTGGCTGAATTTAAAAGGTAATAACTCAGATCATCCAACTTGGGAAATTTTAAATCCATGTTGGGAAAAAGAAAAGAAAGAAATGAGGAGTTTTGGATGGACAATTGAAAACAAAATAAAAGAATTTAAAATAAATGATTTAGAAATTACTCAAACAACACCAATATCAATTCTACCACCATGAATTTTACCAGAAGTGACAGTAGATATGACAATAATGGAAAAGAAACAAGATAAATCCTACATAATGTTAATTGTAAGTCCAAACTCACAAAGCACTGACGGTAAACAGGGTTTACGTAGCTGTCAGTTTACCCATTAGACGGGTCACTTTAGATATCACTGCAACTATTGCCCCCCCTGACACATTTGGCAGGAGCCGCCACTGTGTCACGCTATAAACTGCTTGGCGGGAGGAAGTCTTTACGTCGAGCTGTTTTATATACCGAGCTGATACGTCGAGCCGACAGTCACGAGGACGTATGGCGTCACAGCGATTATCTGCGCTGCAGTGACAGCCGTGTGCCCGGTGAAGAAGAAACGCCACTAGTCGCTCCAACTAGCTCATCGAACTCGTTACTGTCCATTCGCCCGCTTTCGTCCCGCTGCCGGGAGAAGTAGGAACTTGTCACAAGAAATTTAGGCAATAAATGCGCCCAACTATGAAGGCGAAAACGTCCAGAAAGCCTTTCTTGTTTTCTTGCTGCCTAGTTAAACAGTCACAGAAAATACTGCTTCGTTTTTAATAGCTTCCTCTGGCTTGATTTTTAACAACTCACTAAAACTAATAAAAGATACAGTAACTGAGTCAGTCGGTTAGTAGTAGTGTCCACAACAAAGAGTATTACTGAGAGTCTTTCAATGTCCTCCTGCAGCTTCCATCAGTGTAGCCGTGATTGGTGGACTCTAAAAATTGGACCAATTCTTTCCTCTGCAAAAAAATGTATAGTCCCGGCTTTCTTGCAAACTTTGGTTAGGCAACTGCATAAATGAGAAACTATATTTACAGGAAAATGGTTTGTTTTTGCTCAACAGCACTCATCAGCATCTGCTGCTGCATCGTCAGAAAAACTGAAGAGAAAAAACTTTGGTCCTTTTTAAAGCAGAGAATCCTGCCTACTAATTTGGGACTTTAAAGCAAATTTTTTATACTTAGAAGAAAACATTCTTACACTTTCAGACCTGGCTGAGTTTTTATAGTACTTTCTGTGGAGTGAAAAAGCTCAAAGTCAGTATTCCTTTACATAGGGTTCAAAAAGACGTAACTGCCGCTGTTTGTTTCCCATCTTTCTTTTTAGAAACTGGGGAAGGTGCTTTGTAAAATTTCCCAAACAAAGTGGTGCATAATGATGTTAATTTGTTGGAAAAATATTAAAAGATTGCAAATAATAATACCTATGAGGATTTCCTGCACAATTTATAAAGTTCTTTTGTTTATTACTTGTAGAATTAGGCTTGCAAATTGTTTTAACCTTTCAAAGGTCAAAGTGTAGCAGTAAAGCTGCACAAATACACACAGTCCTATTTTTCCTTTCCAGATAAATACAAATTTAATATTAAATTAATTGAAACCATTTTAAGTTACAGATCTAAACAAATTAAACTATTATTATATAATTATTTTCGGAATATCGTTTTTCAAATCTGTATTCCACACATTATTTTTTTATATGATTACAGACGATATTTGGCCCATTACTCTTTGATTCAATTCAGCCACATTGGATTTTTAAATATTTGTTATATTTTTAAGGTTCACCACAGCATCTCAATCAGACTTCAGCCAGGACTCTGACTAGGCTACACTAAAACCTTCAGTTCATTAATTAGTCATTCATTCAGAAGTGGATTTGTGGAGGGCCTTCTGGATTAGTTGTCAATAAAATCTTGGTTTAATTTTGGTATGCCGACCACTCTAGAGAACGGCTCTCGCTGTGGATAACTCTCCCAGAACCGTATAAATGGATTTTAAAAACCCCTTCTAGATAATGGATGCCTATGGGTTTTTTTAATATGTTCTTCAATTTTTTTTTTTGTTATCAGAAAATGATGAGTTGCTTTTTTTTTTTTTATCCTTAGCCTACTTCGTGTTGTCAGGTGGGTCCTGTTTAAGTAATTTTTTTACTCTTACAGGCCTGGCTATAATCAGGGCTGAGTGTGGCTAAATTCTTAACAAAGTAAATTCATAAATTAATGTTATATTTTCAAACAGGGACAAGTTTGCTTTGATAGCCAGCCTCCCCCCACCAAATACATGAAATAATTTTTTGAAAAAGCCTATTTTCTATGTACTCTTTGTTTGATATCAATAAACGATTGATCCTAAACATTTACAAAAAAAAGGCTCTAAAAACCTTATCCAGCTCAGGGAACTCCTCAGGTGTTGCCTTCAGAATGACACCGACCTCCATTTCACGGCCTATTCCCACAACGTCAGAAAGAAAATCCCATTCACACCTTTTCACTGCTGCAGGCAATCCTGCCCTGCTTTCACACGTAGAGGTGTTTCCCCCATCTCCCCAATCTGTCACTGTCTACTGCTCTATTTTTACA
This sequence comes from Fundulus heteroclitus, assembly GCF_011125445.2. Taxonomy (NCBI): domain Eukaryota; kingdom Metazoa; phylum Chordata; class Actinopteri; order Cyprinodontiformes; family Fundulidae; genus Fundulus; species Fundulus heteroclitus. Next base: position 32,395 of record NW_023396778.1, read on the forward strand.
CCAATTACACTGAGTGAGATAAAAAGGGTGAATTCCTCACTCAGTATTAGACTATAAATTATCCATTCTGAAGAATATTTGCTGAAATTTCACAGACAACACAAAAATCTATATCAAATTGCCATATACTCCTGTTTTACAGTTATTTTCCATATCCATTTCCATCTCTTCAGACATTGATCTCGTGCTCCTGATCTCATTCTGGTGAATCCCATATTTTTCAAACTCATCCTTGCATTACTGCCTCATTTTGTGCTCGACTGCAGCTTGTATCCTTTATACTTCTCTTCAGTTTTGACCCTTTGTTTCCATCTAAGTTGCAAATCTGGTGTGCTGTGTAATAAGGATAACAAAAGATTTCACTTAGATGGGAAAATTGGAAAACAGATTGATTTACTTGTATTTTTAAATTGCAGTGTTCTTATTATTGCAACCCAGGCAGACTTCGAAAAAACATTTGAATGGAAACAGAAGTGAGAGCTAGCTGAGCGAGGCGAAACTAGCCTTAACCTTAAAAGTGAGAAAATAACCTAAATGGTTATATACACTTTTACTGATATTAGACACTTTTGCTAGGGTCGGCGATTTTTCCTGAAGTTTCCCCAACTCTCTTTTTGAATAACTGTATATGCAAGACGGTCTTACCTTGCTCTTCCGCTCTTTAGGGGGATCACTTGAAAAAAATCTCCCAGATACACTCTGGTCTTATTTCTTTCTACTGAGACCTTCATCTTTCTCTCATAAACATGAACAGAGTTTGCTTCCTGCGACTCTCAGCCATGTTCAAAGTATACAGTGAGAGCAGAAGAGCTACAATGAACGGCTAACACTGAAGCTAACTGCTAAGCTAATTGCTAAGCTGACTGGATACATAAACACTGGAAGTGTGTATGTGCAGCCAGCAAGCAGAAATTATCAATGGGTGGATGGATCACAATTCCCTCCAGCTTGGTGCAGGCAACTCAAAAAACTAATTTTTGGTCCTGAAAATCAAAGGCTCAAGATCAGAGCTCAACTTGACTCAGTGGGGTTTAAGGCAACAGAGCATGCAAGGAACCTGAGTGTAGTTTTGGATGTGCATCAAAATTCTGACAACCACGTAAATATTTTTTAGAAAATCCACTTAAAATCATCTTTAAAACTTTGCTAGAACAAAGGATTTCATATGTAAACTGGACACAGATAAATGGTGAATGCTGGCTTAGAGTCCTTATCTACATCTGGAAAACTGATAATTTCAGACTAGTCCTTAAATAACTGATCTGGCTGCCCATTTGTCAAAAATAATCATTTTAACACTATGCCGTTTGTCTATAAAGCAATAAATAGTCTTGGTTCAAAATACTATATATATATATATCTCTGACCTATTGCTACTACTCCAGTGCAATGTGTTTGCCTCTGCAATGCTTTTCCTGTCTCTGAAATGCTATGTTTTCTTCGTTTATTTGTGTATGTACAGCACTTTGAATTGCCTTATTATTGAAAAGTGCTTTATAAATAAACTTGCCTTGCCTTGCCTGAAGGCCTGAGATGTGCAGAAACTGGGACTGAAACCGTTTTGTTTACTGCAGCTTTTTATCAAGCAATATGACTAATAAACAATTTGAGACTTTCAGATCTGGATGTTAACATCTTTTTCTTTCAGTCAATATTTTTATGCTGATGCTTTGTAATTTCTGTCCACTCTTCTTGATCTTTCTTGTAAAGCATAGTTAATTCTATTTTATTGTGTGTGAATGGAACTATATAAATAAACTGGCCTTGCCTTATGGTTTAATGTAATTTTAATGACATCCCAGAGAAAGTGTCCAAGAGTGACTACGGACTTCCCTACCTGTAACAATCACAGCATAATGAAGAACTACCCCTGTTGGTGTACATTGCAAGACAGCTGGCAGAAATAATTATATAATAATTGTGTTTCAGATAGTGAACTTTAAAGTCATTCCAATCAGCTCAAAACAGACTCAAAAATTAATAAATTGAGAGCAATCCAATTTTTGGAATCAGCCACAGTCTAGCTGATGCCTTTACCAATCACATTGCTAAGTCAAAGCACAGGATTAGACCAATCTAAAACATTAAATCAGCCACAAAGTCGGCCCCCTGCTACCAGTGTGGTTATTTAGCTTATGTTGGAGACTCAACTTCAAACTCCAATGAGGATGGCTTTTTCCCCCGTTCAACATATTTGGAATAAACCATTTTTTCTTCTTTTATTAAAGTATCAATAGTATCAGTACGGCAGCCTCGCCTCTGTCAGTCTGCCCCAGGGCAGCTGTAGCTACCAACATAGCTCACCACCGTCAAGGTGTGAATGTGTGTGTGAATGTGTGTGTGAATGGGTGAATGACTGCAGTGTAAAGCGCTTTGGAGGTGGTCAAGACTAGTTAAAGCGCTATACAAGTACAAGCCATTTACCATTTATCATACCATTTCTCAATATTTATTACTTTTGAGCAGTGGTCCAAAACTAAAGTCACTGTAATATGTCCTTAAAAACTAGAAATGCAGTGAATTAGGGGGAAAAAAGAAATGGCTATCAATTTATTTAAAAAAAACAGTAAAAATAACTGACTTTGATAAGGAAAATCATGGCAAATCAAATGTGAGCACACCTCCTAACTGCTTGGAAAAACCTGACCCTGATGACGTATTTGTATGAAATGTTCAATAGGTCAAAAATAAATAATAAATATAAATTAAAAAAAAAAAAGTAAGGTAAATCACTAATCTTTGGGTCAAAATGACTCAAGACATAAAACCTGGAGGGCTATAGGAAAATCCTGCATGGTGTGGAGGTCATAGAATCATTTTGTAAGGGTGTTTTGCTGCAGGAGGGACTGGTGCGCTTCATGAAATAGAAAGCATTATTATTAAAGAAGATTAAGTGCAAACTATGAAGCGTCTCTAAACATCACCCATTGGTTGCAAATGGGTCGTCCAAGTGGACAATGTTGATGAAGTAATGTTAGACACAGCTAGACAAACAATATTCTACATTGTCTTGTTATCCAGTCAATGTGTGTAAATATCTGGGGTTACGCTTTTGCTGGAATGCACCATTATCTATAATTAGATCGGATTCTTCAGCAAGATTATAACCAATCGATGAATCCTAACACAACTTGTAGTTTGGTATCTATTAGCCTGACATAAGACATTTCATATAAGGGGTTGAATAAAAGGGAAGGAAATGAGAGGCAGCAAAACTATGATGCCTCAAATGTGACAAAGTTCTTATCATACAGCATATCAAAGAGCGGAAGAGACATTAAGAGAGCATTAAAACAAAAAGTACAGTCAGTGGAACAGAAAGCACTGCAATGCTTTCATCTAAAGACAGCTGAACACAGTTTCCATGCTTCTGGGTCTTAAACAGTAAGTCACACTGTGTCTCCCCCACCTCCTTAAATAGAGATGGAAACATCCCTCCTCTGCTCTCGGCTGACCTCCTACAGTCTGCACAGCTTCATTTAAATACACAAACCAGCAACAGTGGTTGTGTATGCAGATTTTATTTATTTATTTTAATGAATAAGGGCCTCTGTGAGTAGAACTAGATTATAAATAGCCTTTTTTTGTCCCTCAGTGGGGGAAATCCAGGTCTACCCACAGCAAAGTGAAAAGCCAAGTGGAAGCATGCAGATACACAAAAGTATAAAATATTAAAACAAAAAATGAGGAGAATATAGGACATAAGAAAAAAATACTGTAGATTTATCAAAATTTGCATACTCAGATGTACCACTGAGTAGAGTGTTTAAAACCTGTATTTAAGTATAAAATCAACATTACAACCATTACTGCTCCAAACAAACTCAGTGTTTACATCCCTGTTGGTTTTACGAAGTGTAACGGCTGCTGGGAGGAAGGATCTGCGATAACGTTCCTTTGGGGATCCAGGATGATCTGAGACCCCCATAGTATTACTTTTTTTGTGCATGAGTTTAGTTTCATGGTTATAAATGCTGGTAGACCCAGTAGTAATGCATTCTTAATTTAATACCTTCTTTACAGAAGCTGAATTTTGATTTGAAACACTGCAGAGTACCTATATTGGCAAATATTAGAGATGTCTTCAGGGGAACCAGTTAGTGTGTTTTAATGTTAAACTTTGTGACGTTTATCATCACAGGACAGGTTCTACATAAAATTAATTACTTTTACTATAGTCTGACAATACAATTTGTCATTTTTAAAAGCCGTAATTAAATAGGGGGGAAAAATGTATGGCAACTTTAACCAGTTTATTTTATTGTAACTTAAAAGGAAACTTTTGATTAAATATATGTTGCTTTGGATTTTTTTCTAATTAACACTGTGTAGCACAGTTTATTCCCCCAAAAACAGCTGTATTGCATCCGACTTTTGCAACAACAAAAGAAAAACAGTTACTCTGAACAAATAAAGGTGGTGGATTAGGAGAAAAAGCACCGTATATGCAAGGTTTCACAGAAGGGTCACTCCTCTCGAATTAATCGAACCGGAGAGGAGTTTCAGAAAGAACCACTGCCATTACCGATTTATGCTACAGCTTTCCTAATCAGCCAAAACCTCGAGGAGCGACAAACAATCTTTAAAGGCGTGTGTTTGAGAAGCATGTGTGTCTTCCAGAAGCTATTTTCTTCACAGTAAGTAAGTGACAGAAAGCCTTAGATCTCCACTTAACCGCAGCCAGCCACAAATCCATTTGGCCCGATGTCAACTCAGCATCAGAAGGGGGGGGGGGGTCATCTACTCTAGACGGCTGTCCAAATGGGATCTATACAGTGGACTGAGTCAGTCGATGCACTTATACTGCAGCTCTCCTAGCAAAGTCCCTCTAAATTGACTCAAATAATCTGTCTGTATGGGTAATGAATACATTCAGAGGCGCCTGAACAGCAGCTGCTACCCACTTTTTAAAAGTGGAGGAGCAAACCTATATTTCTACTCCCCTATTTTTTTGATTCAAGGAAATCTGATCACTGCCTGCATTACGACAAATTTACATACTTTGTTATTTCTCATTGTCCTTTCTCCATCCAGAAGCTATTGGTAAATTTCAGGCTCACGCTACTTCAACACTGAGTTGGTTTGATTGATCCAGCTCGCATAAAATTACATTTGACTTAACAGGATCTGGGTGGTAATCTCAAAGATAAAATGAACAAACTATGAATCCAATATTTCAGTGTTTCAAACTTCATGAGGATTCGGGACCTAGTCTTAAAGTCACAGAAGAAGATCACTGTGCCATTGGAGGATGGGTGGATGGGGGGGTTGGATGCTCTGTATTTTCTGAAAATCAGCTCATCCATTATGAAACAAACTAAAAATAATAAAAATAATCTGAAATCTTGGTCTTAATGTTAGGTTTTCTCTGGAATATGCAGAGCCCAGAACTTATAAAATGTGTTTGATTGATCAGTCTCCATTGTGCCCATTTTATTCTTCCCCTTACATGCCCATTTAGAAGACGAGTAGCCAGACATGTGAAAATACATGTGAACACAAAAAAAAAAAGTCCATTCACCCACCCTTTCCCATCTGATTTAGGGGGGAACCGGATCTTCTCTGTCCGGCTCATTCTGAAGGATTCAGTCGTTGTCACTGCAGAGAGGATATATAGTTCCCCTGAGTTCTGGGTCTGCCTGGGAGTTTCCTCCAAGTGGGAGAAACATCCAAGAGGCCTGAACTGACTCCTTTTGACACAAAGAAGCTGTTCTCCAACGTCCTTGCCCTATCTCTAACCCCCAGATTCCCCTTTGCGACTGCTCTGTTTTGTTCACATACAGGACGTCCGACCGACAGAGCAACTACGTTGTTATTTTGATTATTGAGAACGGTTCCACATTCTCTACGACTACTCCCAACGTCTCCGTCAGCGGACCCGCTCTCCGTCGTTCACCGCCATGATACGGAACAAGTCCAATTTTCTCCTCTGTTCTGGTCTGTCTGGCTCCGGACTGGTAAAGCTCCACAATTGTAATTGCAAACAGGAAAAAGAACGTCAACAACCTTCAGTTTGTCTAATTTAAATGGTGTAAATAGAGATCAGCAACCACAAAGTAAATACATTACTTTTATTTTCACAATAAAATTATCCGTTTTAATCACATATCAGATGCAAACCACTGTTTTTGCACCGTATAAGGAAGCAGATTTGTCTTTTCAACATTTAATTTGATGCCCTTCAGCAGTGGAGCACCAGATTCAACCACTTTTATTAGAATATAGGCAGAATATCTCCATTGTGCAACTATACGATGTTACTTGAAATATATCTCTATTTAATATTGGCCAGTCCTATATTAAGCCCTCATTTCCAATCCAAATTTTACCCAAACAAAGATGTTGAAAGCCAGACCTTTTGATAAACCTCTGCTTATTTGCAACCATATTTAGATATCAAAAAACTTCTTCATGTAGCGATTTCTTCACATTTAACTCTTTTTTTTTTACTATATGTTTATCTTGTTTAGACAAGAGATTATTTTCCAATTTTACTAACCCTCCACATCCATCTAGAACAGGATAAAAATAAAAAAGAGTCAACTGAGATGTTTTAAACTCATGACGCCTTCTGAATTTCTTTATATAGGTGTTTTTTTAGTTATGCCCCGCAGGAAGGAGAACCCTGTAAATGCCCTAAGCTTACTGGGGGGACTTCTGTCCTGGGGAAAACCTTGGGTTCTCCTGAATGAGCTAGAGAGTCTCACTGGGGAGACCAATGTCTAGGTTTGTCTTCTGCTGGTACATTCCCAATCTAGCCATGGACAAGTGAAAAACAATGGATGGATCTACTGATTGGTCCGCCAATTGTCAAAAGATAAGAGTTAGGCAAGTTGTTTTGTCCATTTATACATGCAGATACTCTCCAGCAGCAAATAATCAGTTAAAAAGATGGGAAATGTTGTTTTTAAACCTTAGTATATCATTAAGTAAGTCATTTTTGGTTCAATTCCCAAAGTGTCACAGAGGCAAACAAATTGATTTAATATTCTAGATTACATAGTTCCCCCCCCCGGACCTTAACTCCCACTTTAGTCACACGCTTTTCTTTCTTTGGATGTCCCCAGACAAATCTAGCTCTGGATCATCATTTTACAAATTACATACAAGATCATCTTGGCAAATGCATTTTAACACCAGGCTCCTTTTCTGAAATGCACGACACGTAACCGGGTGACCGAGTTGAAGCCAAATATCGCGTGGCAAATTATCAGCGTAGTTACAGTCCTCCACACTCCCATCAGAGAACACAAATTAGCCATGCAGATGCAATGAAAACCACGATAAGACGTGGCCGCTGGGAAAGTCATTATGGTAAAAGTAGGGAGGGAGTGAAACCCAACGCAAAAGCTCCCAGAGACGCATTAAGGAAACAAACGGCTTCAGTAGCAAGTCAAACATTTATTCTCCTGTTTAACTGTTAATAAGAGCTCTGTTGGGTGACGAGCAGATATCCAAGGGAGGTGTTTCTGGCTGCTCTGTGTGTATGTGTGCAACATCAGAGCAGTAGCAGGCAGTCATGGCTATAAAAGGGCTCCTTGAAGACTTTAGCTTACCCAAAAGGCATTTTAAAGCTTCTTTCTGCCACGAGCGCTTCTCAAAATGTCTAAACACAGAGCAGCCGGATCCACGGAGGTCCTCTCAAGGGAGAGATGATCAGTGACACTGGATCATTGCAACAATGCAAGGAAACCCTTCAGTTTCACTCATTGAATCTGGATTATTTAAGAACATTTTAAGGCGATATTAAACCAAAATGAAGCCCTAATTGGAATGTTAAGCATATGATTACACTGTTATACAGATGAAGACGTGTTCTAATAGTTAATCAGTTCATATCATTTTATTTATGCTAAAGAACAGAAATTATGTTATGCTAAAATGTTGAATACAATTATTCATTATAAGAGTTGTGTATTTGTGATATTATCCTTGATAGTGCTACGAAAAAAAGCATTTGCCTTTTTCCAAATTTTCTTCTGTTTTCACTTAAATGTTTAAGATCGTCAAACAAATCCAAACCAAACCCACATGGAGCTGCGTGAAAATCTAATTTCTTACCTTTCCTCTAAATTCTTTGCTTAGATTTAACAAGTCACACCCGTGCCTGAAAACTGCCTGACCAGCAGTGGAAAACAAAAAGCGATAAAGTTAAAACATCTCAATGCAATGCATCATGTCCTGATCTAAAGAAATTCAAGGACAGAGAAACAAAGTCCTTGACATCTATCAGCCTTTGATAAGGGTTGCAAAGACATTTTTAAAGCTTTGGGACTTCAGTGAACCACAGTGAGACATACAGAGAAAACATAGAACAGGGGTGAAACGTTCCAGAAGTGCCCAGCCTAGCAAAATTACTCTAAGAGGTCACAAAAGAACCCAGAACAACATCTAAAGCTCTGCAGGTCTCATTTACCTCAGTTAAGGTCAGAGATAATAATTCAACAATAGAAGGGAGTCTGGGCATAAATGACTTGTGCTATGGGAGCAACATTCCTGAAACTTTGGGGAAATATTCTGTGAAGAAGGGACAAAACTGGATAACTTTAGAGGGTGTGAATCCCACTGCATTTGTTGTTAAAACTATTAAAGTATTGTTAAAGTAATACGGCAAAGAAGAGTAGACCAAAAGTGCACAACATTATGGTCGCTAGCACTGCCACAGGGCATTACGTTTAACGGGCAATTACTTTTGTAACATAGGGGCAGGTCTTACAGATAAAATAAAATTATTTAACATCAAGTGTATTTTTTCATTGTACTGTATAAATCAAAGAGTTCAAAAGACAATGTTAAAAAATAAAACATAAACATCCGCTCACTTGTCCTTGGATTGTGTTTAGCCATGGCAACAGAGCTGTCAAACAGTTGTCCTGGGATGATTCGACAGCGACTGCTGATTCATGCTTTTTTCTTATATTTTCATATCAATGGTAAAAGGACGTGTAAGCAGCGTGCTTGCATGTCAGACAGCTGTGTTTCCTTAAAGCGAAGAGGCGTGGATCATGTTGCCTCCTCTTTACACTGCAGAGACCAGAGGATCACATCTGCAGCAGCAGGAACGTGCAGGTAAACATGAGTCAAGCACACGCCTCAGTCAACTACAGGCACAGTTTCCGGTGTTTTTTCACTCACAGGTTTAAAAAAGAAACAAGAAACATTTACACATTTTGATTTAGGGTCTTGTGTTGTGTTTCTAAATGTCTGGAGGACATTCTGATCACGCTGGTGCAGCATCAGTCTGCAGCTCTGAGTGCAGAGGAGAAACGAGGCAGTGCAATCTTCCCTTGACGTCCAGGACTCCGTGTTATATAATTTCAGCAATCATGCTCGTGTTTCTTTTATGTATGTGGAGATCAATATTAACCTTGGTTTGAAGCAATAAACCCTCTGAATAGCAGTCAGCTGCTGAAGTGCAAAGGAAAAATCTCAAAGTAAGCTGAACCACCAGCAATTTAAATTTAAAACGGTTACTGTTTTAACCTCATTAATACCGGTTCCCCCTACAGCATCTGGACCTCTAGTAATAGAGAAGTCTATATATTTTCTATGACTAAGGACAGACACCAAAAAAATAGTACTGACTAATTTTGAGACTGTTTACAATGGGTTCACAATCTACTTTTGCTAAATTGTATATATTAACGCTAAAAGCAATAGCAGCACTGAAAAAGTTAGTATTTTTGCTTCATAAAAGACATAATTGGACAGCAGACGTGTTCATCAATTACCAAATTAAACACCAATATTTAAAAAACTATATACTAGTATTAGAAACGGGTTATACAGATGGTTGTATGGCCTTTTTCTTCCTTTTCACAAGCCTGTTTACCCAATTTTACAGCAACAATATCAGAAACCTAATACAAATAACTGAACACAGTCCCTAAGCTAAAAGCTAACAGTTTTGCAAACAACTTTGCTAACAAAAAAGGCTATTTTATTAGTTGGTGCTTGTTCAAAGTTATTTAAACTTGTAAATCAATTAGATAAAACAGAGTTGAGAAATAGCGTCGTCCAGCTTTGAACTTGTGATCATTTCACAGGATGGGAAACTGTAAAAATCCGTCATGTTCAAAGAACTAGACGTGACCCGAAGGACTATCAGCAACACATACGCAACGGTAGTAAGATGTTAACAATCCATGGGTTCAAAATATTACTTTGAATGAAGGATTTACTACTTTCACCACAGATGGCTCTAAAGAGACTAGCCTCGTGAGACCATCCTGATCTCGCGAGCTTTCAAGGTTTCACTCGCAGATCAGTCTGGATACTCTCCGTTGAAGAAAATTTGGAGCCGTTCACCAAACGAACGTCCAATCAGCGTTGGCTTTGAGGCGGGTTGAGGTGTGACGCAACGGGAAGCGCGTCAGTTCAGTCTTAACAGCATGGCGGCTTCAGCCGATGAAACTAGCGTTAGCGTGGCTATCGAGCAAGTTTTATCGGAATTACAGAGTATTTCTTTGCTGAGCTAACGAGCCTTTACCTGCAGCAGCAAGAGTAGCTTGGCTTGTGGTTGTGTTTTCGTCGTCGCTCTGTTACGAGCGACGACGAATCTGATTGGTTCATTTGGCCCGTCTATCACCAACATAGGCCAATCAGCTAACTTGTATTTTCGCCCCTTCCCAAAATTACTTCAACGGAAGGTTTCCAGATGGATATGCGGAGCAAATCTATCTGGCGGAGTCAGGTAATAAAGAGACCTCAGTGCCTTCAAACCTACTACAGAAAAAGCTGACCAGAAAAATGGAGACTATTTTTACCTTGTATGACTGAATTATAATGCTGAAAAAGTGTGATTAAAAACGTGACGGCTTACTCTCTGCATAAGATAAGATAAGATAGACTTTATTGATCTCACAGTGAAGAAATTCACTTGTCACATTGGCTCAATAATCAAAGGAAGGTGGCAAAAGGAGGAAAAGGTGCATCATGTATATGCAGCGTGTCCACATATATACAGTGGCTCGAAAAAAAATATATATAAAAAAAGGAAATAAAACACAGATTTAAGATGACTTATGTACATTCAAGGTGACTTATATATAAAAGTAAACTTAAAAAGTGGCTGGTAAATTAAAAAGTATTGCCTCAGTACCAAATTGCTACCCTGACTTTTGTAGACAGTTGCAATAGACGTGGTCTTCAGAAACTAGCTGCTAAACACAATCACTGTAAGCAGGTTCATCAGTTTTTGTCTTTGAATACAAAGTTAAAAGAATGTTAGAATAGAATTAAACTTTATTGCCATTGCACATGTCACAAGTACAAGTAAGGAAATGCAGCTTGCATCCTTCCAGAAGTGCTTCAGTAGTGCACAATAACATTCTAATGATAGTGCTATAGTTGTAAATATAAATGAATAATTATAGGCAGGCTATTAATGTACTATAACTGTATGTATAAATATATACAGGCTATGGGTACAAACTATGAACAGGTACTGAGTAATAAAGGTTATAAACAGACGATAGAGAATAATAAGTATATGAAGAGAATTTACAAACAGGGGTAGATTACCAATACAAAGCAGATAATCTATACAGTATTTACAGTAGTAGTGAGCTAACAGGTAGAAGTGCAGGCGTTTGTAAGTGGTGGTTCAATCTATGTGTTATTGTTCTGTGTATGAGAATACAGTCTCAGGTTAGCGGTTGGTTTAGCGGTTAGCCGTTCATTGTAGCTCCAATGCTCTCACTGTATACTTTGAATATGGCTAACAATCACAAGAAGTCTTACTTCTCTCTACTGAGGCCTTCCTTTTCTTCTCATAAACATAAATGTGGTTTATGTTTATGAGAAGAAAAGGAAGGCCTCAGTAAAAAGAAATAAGACCAGAGTGAATTTGGGAGATATTTTGATGTGAACCCAAGAACAGCATTATATCAATCTTAAACTTTTGAATGGAATTTAATGAAATTGTAACAGATTTCATGATATCAGCATTTATATCGTCATCCAAACGAATCCATATAACATCATATCATGATAAAGCGGGTGATTTACATCTTTATTAATTAGTAGTAGTAGGCAACATATGAAAAAATAATCAGATTACTACAAAAAAATAATCGGAATTGAGCATCAAGACCTGCAGTGTAAATGTAGCCTTACTTTATGTCTGCAAAGCATTAAAAATGTACCGTCTCCAATCAGGCTCAGTCTACGCCCGTTTTGTTTCCGGGACTTAAAAGGTAACTAGGATTGCCGTGTGTGATCAACAAGAAATAGAAACAGGTTAGTTGCAGGTATCAGGGTTTCAGACTTGCTCTAACTTTCAATCACACTGCTCCTTTGGTTTAAAGCCTTCTCCCCAAGATACTAGAGAAATCGCAGAGTAGCCCCTCCTTCGTGTATTGTTGCACACTGTCTGTTAGCTGGATGAGAGGGCAAGAAAGACAAATTGGGATGTTTACGAATTATTTTGTTTAGGCTACTGTCTTTAAAACTACAGTTGGCAAGATGATACGGGCATGTCTGTTTCACAATTTACTGCAAGTTACCTACCCAAGCAGATACACTGACTAATTACCCCAACAATAATGCGGTCAATATATTTTGTTTTTATTCCATTTCTGTGCAATTCTGTGTTTCAAATCAATATGACAACCAATGTACAAATAAGTTTCATATTAAATGTTTTAAAAGCTACCTATCTAAATTACATTTGTTAATAGTTATCTTTCTGTCCTTTCTAGTGACCCGTCGTTTAGATATTGAGGCACTTGTAGTGCTTTTTCAGCATTGCTACTTTAAGGGGGATTTAAGGAGGTTGAATCCTCAGAGATATTCCCCCTTTTAAGTTCAAGATGAAACAAACTGTGCCTGAAGCCACAGCAGAAACGCTTTTTCTCCAGCCATCCCCCTGACAAGCTGTCCCATTGTGACAGCTCATTACTTTGGCCTTATGCACGTGTAAATACCTTCGCAACCTGCAGACGCAGACTTCCACATCTCCTTCAGCTGCTGCTCTCCAACTCCCTTTCATACGTTTCTTTTTATTTTAAATTTAAACAGCAATTCTGTCTTCGGTTGCCAATCACACAAACAGCCAAAAAAGAGCTCATACAGACAAATTAAGGAGTCCGCTGCCAAGTTGTGTTCACACACAGCTGCATGCAATTACCCGCCACAAGAAGGTATTTAAAACATGAGACTCTCTGGCCTGCGTTATTTATCGGATCTATCAAAATAGCTCTTCCATGCATGTCTACAAACCCGCCGAGAGCGGGAGCGTGCGTGTGCGTATGAATCGACGGAGGGTTCGAAGCTCCCATGACTCTGACACAGATAAATACTTGTTTCCTTTCTTCTCGACACCGTCTGGAATCTGAAATCCAGGGAGAGAACCTGAAAAACACGACTCTAAGTGGACAACATCCATCTTCAGCAGCCTTCGCTAAAACCCAGACTCTGGTCCAGATTCGAAAAGAAACGCAAGTCGATCTGGATCCATTCCACGATGGCGATAAGGCCGAAAGAAAAACTTGGTCATCGAGGATTTGAGCTAAGAAATATGGGGCTTTCCAACAATCTAAGTGACGCCTTAATCGGTGCTGCTCTCCGTCTGCCGGTCTGCGGGATGTGAGCAGGTCAGCCGAGGCTTAGCTGTCCCTCAGACCCAAAGCCGTCTGGGGGAGACCTGACCGCAGTGTAGTATGCTGCTTTAACTTGAGTCATTAAAACTTACAGCCTTCAAAGCAAATCCCTTCATTTAGAATCTATGAAAAGCAACCCTTTCTGGGCGTTTTGTCAGCACATGATTAACTGGAACACTGAATAAAATGTTATGAGCCAAATTAAACACGGCATATCAAAAAACAGGGAGGACCAACGTTAGCCTTGCACCTCCCTGTGCAAAGATTCAATTCAATTCAATTTTATTTATATAGCGCCAAATCATGAAACATGTCATCTCAAGGCACTTTACAAAATCAAGTTCAATCATATTATACAGATTGGGTCAGATTATACAGATTGGTCAAAAATGTCCTATATAAGGAAACCAGTTGATTGCTTCAAAGTCCTGACAAGCAGCATTCACTCCTGGGGAAGCGTAGAGCCACAGGAAGAGTCGTCTGCATTGTCCATGGCTTTGCTGCAATCCCTCATACTGAGCAAGCATGAAGCGACAGTGGGAAGAAAAACTCCCCATTAACGGGAAGGAAAACCTCCGGCAGAACCGGGCTCAGTATGAACGGTCATCTGCCTCGACCCACTGGGGTTACAGAAGACAGAGCAGAGACACAACGAGAGAGACAAAAAAGCACAGAAGCAAAGAAGCAAAGATCCTGCGCAGAGTAAGATGTGTTTCACTAAAGACTTTTAAGCAGCTCAAATCAAATACTCTTTAAAGGGACAGTGTGCAACTAATTTGGCTTTTTTACATAGCACAAATCAAGTACTGCTTTTGTAAGTACATATTCTGGCAAAGTCTAATAACATCACATATACTGAAGAAATAATATACGGTGTAACAGCTTGCTTCCACTGTCTGGAACTTGGTATTTCTGGAAGATGAATATCAGCAACGCTCTGATAACATATCTTGCCAGACGTTTTCAGGACAAAAGACATGCCTGAATAAACTCTTTCACAGTACATTGCTTACAACTCTTTTATAAGGATAAGGTTTTATACAGGCACATTTTGTTACACCTGTAGTTGTTTTTTTTATTGATAAAAAAGTCAAATGCCGTTACCTTTTAAAGATTTATTTTTATTTGAAAAAAGGGAATTAGGATAAGCACACAAAGTAAAACAGGAAAGGCAGCTACAGGGACAGCAATGTGTCCAAAACAAATTTCTCCAAGAAAGACATTATTATTATTTTGTAAATAAATTACCTAATATCCTTATGATGTGCAGAGCCATTGTCTCCAGTCTTTATGTTGTTGTAGTCTGACTCATTTTTGAGTGGCATTCGAGCCTTGGCCTGACTTTGATTAACGTATGATCAATTCATTGGATTGGATGAATTACGACACCAAAAGCACTGAATGGCTACAGGCGAAGAGAGCTGAACCTAGAGGAGAATCTTCAGGTTACCAATTAGAAACCAGCATGGAAGCCAAAAGGTTACAGAGACCCACACACATTAATTTACCCAGCGCTCCTGTCTGCTGAAAGAAACTGTGAAGCCCTAAGGGTTTTAGGATAAATCTCTGCCTGAAATTACACATCGGACATAAATCAGGTACAGCTCCATGGTTATAAAGTATAAATGCAAACGTTTGTCCCCTGTGTAACGGTAAGACTTTAAAGAATATTTTTCCCGGTGGAACCACTATTGCACCTGTTACTAAGCCTGATTTATTGGTAATGGAAAAAAAATTCCCAATGTTTCTTTTAAATAAACATTACAACATATCATGAAAACCCTTTTGAAAACCTAGGAAAAGCATCAGATGTCATAGATCCACATCTTGACTATTACTGCAGCAAATCTGGACTGAATCAGTCCAAGTATATATGTTTCTGTTGAAAGGTTGTAGTGGACAATGTGCCAAGCGGAGCTGTAATATTGGCTCAATTTCGCCAAATGTGCCAAAACTGTGCCAAATGCATTTTTCACCTTATAAACTGCAATCTGGTCAAACAAAAGTGCTGGTTTCCATTTCTAGGACTCTTCCTGCATATGGAATAGTCTTTTGTCAACACATTTAGCCCTTTTATCATCAAAATGTACCATTGTGCACAGCATAGTAATAATAAGCACAATTATGCACCTAAACTCTGACTCTTCTAGTTCAAAGATCAGCACTGGTAGCCCTTCATATGACAACACCAATGAAGTGGCTCTCAGTTTCAAAAAGGTTGGTGACCCCTGCATTAAAACCTCCTCGTGTGTGCCGATTAAAAAAACAAAAGTGGTGTTTCATGTTGTTTAGAGGCCGAATTTAAACAAGTCAGGCACCAAAAACAATAACCCAAAAAAAGAAAACAAAACTTACGGATTGAGAACGCTGAAAAATCAAAAGTCTGGCACATTTTATGAGAGAACCGATATATTTACTTTTATTTGATAATTTATGTTTACTGTATTTATGCCTTTTTCTGCTATTCTGTAGGGGGCGGCACCAAGTTCCCCTTACCGACAAGCTGCCACTGCTGGTAAACCAGCCAATACATCAGGAAGAAAAGAGTGGACCTCCGTAATTCCTATTCATCCTTGAGTACAGTTTCCAGTTTTCACACAGAGCTCCTCGTAATCTCAGCCCCTCTCTAAGTCACAATGCTGGAACAGAGCACTGTGTAATTTAGAGTGTGCAGGGTCGTTTAAAAAGCAAAAACAAGGAAGCAGCCCAGTCGTAATGATCACTTCTTGGTCTCTCAGAACTGTGCGCGAGGCATCGAGCGAGCGAGCGAGCGCGGGAAACGCACCGAGCCGGCTGCTCCATCATTTAACTAATCTCCTAACTCACAGAGAGCGAGAGACGCCTCCAAAAAAAGGGGCAGACAAACAAGGGGCAATTACAGGCCGCCGAATAACTCTACGGCCAGCCACACCGATGCAGACTGGAGACAGCGCACACTCAGCACGAGCACGCTGTGTCATTATATATGCAAACAACCCTGCAGTTTTTACACATGCTATAAATACTGTGCATGGAAGACAACGGGGACGTGCAGAGAAGTAACCAGTGAAATGCTGATTGTTTAGGGTTCATAAACATCCAACAACCTCAATAGGTAATTTCTGTACTCCTTCAGCATTTCAACAGCATAAAACCAAAGCAACGTTTTACTTAACACTTCTGCATTAAGACTGCGGTCGTCTGTGCAGACGGTTATGTAATAAAAACAAGAAGAAGAGACAAAGCACGAAGGCTCATGTTTCTCTTGCTAATATCAGTCCCTGAGCGTCAGAAGATTTAGATAGGAGGAGAAATGTACAAGGCCTAAAAAGGTATTTATTGGGCATGCTGACTAACCAGAGCTGGATGTTATCTGCTCTAATATGCAAAGAATGAGTGAAAATCGGCCGTGCGTGAAGAGAAAACCCCAAAGATATGCTTAAAACACACTTTTTAAACAAGTTGCATGTCCCCTCTGATTTTTTTTGTAAACTCTTTCTCATATAAACACAGGCACAGACTAGACCACGTTATGGGAAATGCCCACCCAGGCCCAGTTAGGAGGAAAGAAACAGATGGCAGCATGGGAAACTCCCACAGTGATGTTCTTCTAAAACGATGTACTTTCAAAGTTACTCTTCCACAAGCTTAAGTACTACGGCTGACCTACAGAGAAGAACCCTCAGTATGCAGGAACTGGTTGGCGTGCATGTGTCATTTCTTCCCCTGAAATTTGCATTTTTTTAAAAACTGAAAACCTCTGATCTGTGTAACTGATCCATCTGATATCTTATTCATTACTGACTTCCTGTCCCCTACTTTGTACCCTTTATCTAGCTTTATATCAAAATACTGTTTTAAATGTTTTATGATGGATGAAGTACTCAGTTTTTTTTAATCCAGAAATTCTATTAAATGACAATATTTGATTCATTAGAAAATGTAAAATGACTTACACATTTATGTGTATATAAAAAACATAAATCATCAAAATAACATTAGGGCGGAACTCTAATACCACTGCAGCTTCCTCATAAATACATCGCATTACGATCAGCCTCAACACGCTGGTGATGTTGTTTTATGTAATTTAGCCCTTGAACTCTTAACACCAACCACAAACTTTAATAGATATTTGCAATTTCAAGCAACATAACTAGGTAAAATAGTGCATGATTATGAAAGGGAAAGAAAAACATTGATGGTTTTTAACATTTTCTTTCCCATTAATGATGTAAAAGGAGTGCAACATAATGTATTTAGCCCACTTTGATACCCAAAATAAAATGCAGTGCAACCAATCACCATTGGAAGTCACCTAATTAGCCAACAGAATCCATCTGTATATTTATTTACTCACAGTACAAACACAGCTGTTCTGAGAAGAATCAGCTAGTCGACACATAGTAGGCTTCAAAAAAAAAAAAAAAAATCTCCCTACACCATTTTTAAAAATAATACCATACACACGAGGTTTTTTTAGAAAAGTTTTCATCCACACCAACCCGCAGAAATATGCCACTGACCGTTTTTTTAAATAAGGCAGACGCATAGGGGGCCACGTACCGTAACACTAAAACTTAAAAATACACAAAGACTTTCCCTTTGAGCTAGCTGCTTGACCCTCACTGCCGACTTCAACTTCTTCCAATCGGATTGCCCAAAGTCAACCGAATGGACACGGAGGCAGAGGTTTGGCAGAAATGACAGAGAAAGTCAAGATGGGATTAATCGTTTTAAATGTTTTTGGGTTTTTTTACTGTGTTTGGGCCAAGCTACCCTTTAGTGACCTTTAAAACAATGATATACAGATTTGTTTTGGATGTGTTTTACAGTTATGGCAATAATTTTTTTCATAATGGATTTGTACATCGATGGGACATTAATGTTTGTGTTAGCCGCTATTAGCCTCCATTAATAACCTGCTAGTAACTCCAGTAAATGTGACTACGGCTTGTTTAAACATAATGCTTGTTTTTGTTTCGTTCTGCCATCGTCCGATGGTGCTACGAGCATTAGTACATCATTAATAGGAACACTAATGTTTTGTGTAACTTCAGATTGACTCATCAAGCTAATGTAGACATGGCCGGGACATGCATAGACATAATATAAGAGTAGACGCGTCATTGGGCGGGTTCTGCCTATGCTGCGATGCGTCAGAGCGTCCGCCATCTTAAATGTGGCAAATCTGCAGTTACTCAGTCACTTAAACAGTATCGGAGGGACTTTAATCTCTGAATATACTTTGTATTCATAGTATTTTTTTTTTTTTGTAATATTACAAGTTTATTTTCGTATCCCTTTAGCTTCATTCTCCTGAATTTATTCTCCTAAAGAATACAAATATTTAAAATAATCTAACCTGGCCCTATTACTCCAGGAGTAAAATAATTCTGCAAACTGTGTGTATTCTGGAAATGTTCCCCCTTAATTCTCATGATATGACGTTTTTATCATAACATTATCACTTTTGTGTTTGTTTGTTTATTTTTACTTTATTGACCTAGGACTTTTTTCTCTCATTTTATTAATTTTACCTCTTTAATACTCACCCAAAAAGTCTGTTCCTAAAGGTTCACATGTGACACGGTTTTATGAAATAATGAAGACAACAATGTTTAGATTTAACAAATCGATCCTCATAACATATACACACACAAATATAATATATATATATATATATATATATATATATATATATATATATATATATATATATATATATATATATATATATATATGTGTGTGTGTGTGTGTGTGTGTGTGTGTGTGTGTGTGTGTGTGTGTGTGTATTTATTGCAGCACAGGAATGAGGCATCTTCTCTGATCCACATTCACAATAACAGAACTGAACTTTTTTCTGCCACATACAATATGGCGGTGACGTTGACGTGCGAACCTGCGCCCTATGACGCGTCTACGTATATGATGTCTGTGGGGACATGTGCCTAACATACGTCCGCTACAGCGCCCTCTAGCTTCGAATCTGAATTATTTCCAGGAGAAATGAGTACATTAATAAGAATCTAGTGTCCTAAATTATTGTAAATTATAAATTATTTACTTTAATTTATCAAATTATTCTTTAAAATGTTTTTAACTCAAATAATGTTTTATCTAACCTGGAGTTGCATTGTCAATGGGTTGGACACAGACCAAAGGCTGTTCTAAATTAGTTAAGCTACTTTTACCTCATTCCATATTTTTTTAGATGAACTTTTAGTTCTCTTAGAGCTGCATTTTGTTTTTGTTAATAATTTCTTAAACTTCAAGAGAAGTTGTCACTCATTTATACCATACGTGTGCAGAGTTTACTGTTAAAAGAATGCCAGAGCTGAAATCACCCTTTCAACTATTGTCCTAATATCAGCTGTTTGGGCTGATATTCACTGGACAATACCTACCAGACCAAGAGTTATTTAATAAACATTAAATACCTTAAAACATGCATAATGGCACAACACTACACCCTGCTCTGAGATATCCCCTCCTGTCATGTGGCTGTGTTTATGCCTCCAGGAATGCTGCAAATCACGTAAACAGGCTAATTTTAACTAAAATATGCCCAAAGACAAAGGTCCAATTGAGTCCCTACAGCTAACCCACCCTGCATGATTACAACCCGCTCTCCAGCAACACTTTCACCTCATTAGGAGTTACAAACTGAGAAAATAGGGGGCTAAAAAAAAACTGCACATGCACAACAACAGTTTAAAGAGCACTACTTCACAGCGTTTATAAGCATTAACTGAACACAAGACATGCACTTCTGACCCAGTTGGCTCTAAGTATCGCGCTTCAGAGATCATCTCTAACCCTGTAAACAGTTTGAACACAAAGCTCATTCATGGTGGCAGCTGCTGTTCTCTAGTACAGTTTGCATCGCTCCAGAACATAAAAATAAATGCGTCGTAACATCTTTATATCATATCCTGGAAACAGCCATATGCCTGTAAGCTCCAAACAGTCACCCTCCACAGTACTAAAAGCTAAAATCAGTAAAGTAATTCAGTAAAAAGAATTATGAGAATCAATTCAATTTAGGCAAGGCAAGGCAAATTTATTTATATAGCACAATTCAGTACAAAGACAATGCAAAGTGCTTTACATGATTAAAATATAGCAAAATAAAACAGAATAAGAGCAAGTAGGAATAAAATATAGAAAGAAAATAGAACAAAAAAGTGGTGATTCAGTTAACTAGGACAGTTGAAGGCAATTTTAAACAAATGTGTTTTTAATCTTGATTTAAAAGAACTCAGGCTTTCCGCACTTTTACAGTTTTCTGGAAGTTTGTTCCAGATAAGTGGAGCATAGGAACTAAATGCTGCTTCTCCGTGTTTAGTTCTGGTTCTAGGTATGCAGAGTAGGCTGGAGCCAGAAGACCTTAATGGTCTGGATGGTTTATACGCTGATAACAAGTCTGTGATGTATTTAGGAGCTAAGCCATTTAAGGATTTATAGACTAACAGAAGTATTTTAAAGTCTATTCTCTGAGATATAGGGAGCCAGTGTAAGGACTTTAGAACTGGGGTTATGTGCTCTACTTTCTTAGTCTTAGTGAGGACGCGGGCAGCAGCGTTCTGGATCAGCTGCAGCTGTCTGATCCACTTTTTAGGCAGACCTGTGAAAACACACCGTTGCAGTAATCAATTCGACTAAAAATAAATGCATGGATTAGTTTTTCTAGATCCTGCTGAGACATCAGTCCTTTAATCCTAGAAATGTTCTTCAAGTGATAGAAAGCCGACCTTGTAACTGTCTTTAGATGCTTTTGAAGGTTCAGGTCTGAGTCCATCACTACTCCCAGGTTGCGGGCCTGATTAGTGGTTTTTAGCTGAAGCGACTGAAGCTGTGTGCTAACTTTTGATCTCTCCTCTATTGGTCCAAATATTATTACTTCAGTTTTGTTTTTATTCAATTGGAGAAAATTTTGGCACATCCATGCATTGATTTCTTCTAGGCATTTACTCAGTGCCTGAACTGGTCCATAGTCACCTGGTGACATGGTGATGTAGAGCTGTGTGTCGTCTGCATAGTTATGGTAACTGATGTTGTTATTTTTTATTATCTGGGCTAGAGGGAGCATGTAGATATTGAAGAGGAGGGGACCCAGAATGGACCCTTGGGGAACCCCAAATGGGATTTTTGTCATCTCTGATGTAAAGTTACCTACTGATACAAAAAAGTCCCTGTCCTTTAAGTAGGATTTAAACCAGTGGAGAGCTGTACCAGAGAGGCCGACCCAGTTCTCCAGGCGTTCTAACAGGATGGAGTAATCGACAGTATCAAATGCTGCACTGAGGTCCAATAGTACCAGCACGGTGGTTCTTCCACAGTCTGTATTTATATGGATGTCATTAAACACCTTGATCAGGGCGGTCTCTGTACTGTGGTGAGCACGGAAACCTGACTGGAAAACGTCAAATCGGCTGGTCGTTGTTAAGAAGGTGTTTAATTGTTGAAATACAGCTTTTTCAATAATCTTACTGATAAAGGGGAGGTTTGAGATGGGCCTGTAGTTCTGGAGTAGAAGTTTGTCTAAATTATTTAGTAATAATTTACTACAATGATTTTTCTTTGTCAAACATAAAATACTTTTCAAAGTATGCTATGGATGCTTACTGAGTTTAGTTGATTTTTCGGTCAAGGACAGATCAGTTTAAGCCAAATGTTTACCCATTTTAAATAAGTTTTGTTACACAGAGGTTTCTAAAATATGTCCGTCATAAATATGAATTATATTTCACAGCTAATAGACCTGTGCACATCTTTCTTCTCTTTCATGTAGTTTTAGTAGTAAATTATGTTGCCTTAGGAACTAGTTCGGCAACTCCTTTCCTCACATCTGATAATGTAGCCAATGTTTTCAGAATTACCGCAAATGATACTCAAATGTAGCAGTAATAATCCAATAATAACAATATTTGATCTCATATTTCTATATGCAGATGTTCTGTCTGCACTGACAAAGATGCATTCAATTCAGCATGCCAAATACATGACATGGCATGGGGACTTGGACCTTTGTCTGACTAATCAGGCCAATGAGTTGTCCAAGTGCTCATATGGCAAAAAATAAATAAATAAGTAAATAACCCAAGCAGTGAAATCTCTGCAAAATTAACAAACCCCATTCTGTGGCTTCAAAACTACTAAGATTCAATGCGCTTCATTTCAATACACATGCACCATGGCACAAACAGACACATCTCCACCTCTACAAATATGCATTTCTCACATTCTCCAAATACAGACAGTTTATTCAAGTTCACCTTATTTCTCTCACTCCTTGCACATACAGTATTATGGCTGCCACTGCCTCTGTCATTGAGATTTACAGTGCCTGAGGTTTCAGCCATTCTCCTCACCATTGAGGCTTGAAAGGTATTTACCAAGTGACAATTTTTGATTATGCATCACGTGGTTCAAAATATATGGATTTTAGCTGTAGTATCTGGCAAATGAGGTTGTGTCGCACATGTTTCATCTTGCGGAATTGGTTTTAAAAACCGTGAAACTGGGCATATAGGGAGTAGAATTAGAGCAAAGAGACAGGTCATATTTGTGGAGGAGTTGCAATGCTTGATTGGTGAAGGAAGAAGTAGAACAATGAAAAAGGTATAGGGACTCAGAAAATTTGCAAAAAATTACAAAAATGGTAAATTTGTAAATAGTAGTTAAATTTGCATGAACTCCTTGTAGACCACTGTTTTCGATTAACCTCAAATCCCTTCAGGTCTAAATGGTCACCAATGCATCTTTATTCTACGCAAACCAATACTTGTATTGGAAGCAATTTGCCTCATTGTGTGATCAGTTTTTCCAATTAGCATACTACATAACTACTTTTATAGTTATTTTATATGCTATATTTAAAAGAAAAAATTACCTAACTGTAAGTGAATTGAAGAAGTAAATCTATAATAGTAGCAACAGCAAAAGTCACAACCTTTTGAAGGGACTAGAAATTCACAGATGTGACCGCAAAGTGTATCACAGATCGCATATTCCCTTTAGCCAAGTTTGGGCCAACATAAAACAGATTTTTTTTACATAAAGCAACACATGTTGCTGGGTAAGGAGCAATGTGACAGCTGGTTCAGACTCAGCCACACCCAAAAGATTTAAATACTCATGAGAAGTTCACAATTTTTTTTTTTTTTTTGGCACTAGAGACTTTTATTTGACAGTGAGCTGACAGGAAATGGGGGTTGAGAGAGAAGAGGAAGACATGCAGCAAAGGTCCACAGACTCGAACCTGAGACGGCTCCATCGAGGACTGAAGCCTCCAAACATGGGTCAGGTACTCGAGCTCTGTGATGCCGCCTCACCCCACATATAAATTAAATTAACAGAGTTATTTCAACAGCCCATGCCAAGTTTATTGGATATTTTATCAGTATTTTATAT
Source organism: Fundulus heteroclitus (assembly GCF_011125445.2). Classification (NCBI taxonomy): domain Eukaryota; kingdom Metazoa; phylum Chordata; class Actinopteri; order Cyprinodontiformes; family Fundulidae; genus Fundulus; species Fundulus heteroclitus. The sequence goes on from NW_023396778.1 coordinate 56,391, forward strand.
ATTTGCCATGTGTTTTTGTCACCTAAACTAATTGTTAAAAGCTCTTCCGGTCACCCATCTACTTAATTATTTTGCAATCACTCCACAAAGACACAATTAAAGTGTCCTACTATGCCCAATTAAAAGCCATTCTCCAGCTTCCACTTCCAGATTCAGTTTCTTTAACTCTTTAACCTTCAGATATTTTAATAATTTCCCTCAGACAGACCAACTTCATCTGCATGTTTCCCCCTACCCATCCACTCCTTTTAAATCCCTTCAACTCTCTCCACCTCAGCTCAAACTATCCCCTCTTCCCTTCTCATTTAAATCCCACAGTCGTCCTCCCTCTGGGTTTCAGCGGCCCTGCAGGGCCTCCAAACCTTCTCCGGTCCGGTCCCTTCTCTTGCTGCCCTTTAAATTAACAACAGAAGGATCGAAGCACAGGGAGCGATTTCCAGCCGAGGCGTCCCTCCTCCACACTGCAGCACACCGATCTCTCCGCACTTACAAAGTGAGATAATGAAAAATGCATACACACACACACACACACGTGCATACTGTACTTTCACAGAATATACAGCATGACCTAGTTTATATGCAGCTCAGGAGAAGACCAGAGAGAAGTGTATGCAGAGGACAAAAGGAAACACTGAGCAGGAATTTCACACACAAAAAAAAAAAAAAACACATAAATCTGAACATGTGAAGTTTTGAACCAACTGCTCTCATATCCCAGGTTCACAATCCATATTAGTGACTGACATGAAACGGCTAAACTAAATACACCCATGTAACTATTAATCGATCACTGGCTGCAGATCTGTCCTCCACAGGGACGGTTAATATCAAGACTGCAGAGGGGTCAACTGGGGTTTAAAAGGTTTTGTACTAAACAGTATAAATACATTAATGGTTAAGATAGTTTTGATTGAATTTTACTGGAAACCTTTGTTGTTGTTTTTTTTAACCAAAGTTTAAAAAGAAAAGTGCAACGCAATGAATTTCAATCTGTAAGTTCTGTGAAATTGGGTTTTGGTTGACTAAGGGGCCCAGAATAAATCGAACAGTCACACGTATTTTCACAGATTGATTTGTTAAAATTTTGAAAACTATTCATCCTTTTCATGCCCTTTCTTAATTATGCACTGCTTGTTGATTTACCACATAAAATCCCAAACAAGTAATTTGACCTAACGTGAAAAAGGTTCACATGTGTGAATATTTTTTCCCCAACTATAAATGATATCTGTGGAAAATTGTCACATATGGCATATATTTCATGTCGACAATCTGAAATTTCAAAGATTCAGGGACATGATAAATTTCTGGCCTGTATCAGCAGAAGCGTGTACATCAGCACTAACTCTTTGCACCAGTGTGTGACACCAGAACTGTTTATCTTAGTATGACATATTTTGACTTTTCCCAGGAAATGTCAAGGAAAAGCACCAGGGGTGCGGACCTGCAGCCGACCTCACTCAAACTGGTTCACTTGCAACAAGATAACAGTGAACAGATCGCCCCTGTAACAGGCGGGAAGTAATTTATGAATTCTGAGTCACTTTTAACCATAGATAACATGATTATTTTCTTGCTCCAACTTTTAACACTTAAGAATTATTGAAGTGATGGCTTATATCCTTTTAAATATGCGCACACTGTCAATTATATTAGGTTAAAACAAACATTTTAAAGGGGACTTAGTGTAATATATTGTGTGAGTTTGGGTCAGTGAGTGTGTACAGGTGGGAAAGTTGAGTAAACATGCACATTTACTCCCATTTTATGACAAGCAATATTATAATATACAACTGTTCTGTTGCTTAGCATGATGTACATTTAGAAATATGTTGTTAAGATGTCTTATTTGTCAAAGATTAAACATCATGGATGGAGCAAGAGGTAGTTGGAAACAAGTTTTAGGCCCCAACAAGGAGAGAGATTGTTTTTGGTTTAAATCTTAACCGTAACGTTGGGACAGAGAAAGGTACCAAGCTCTGGTAAGTAAAACATAAACACTCAAGATGTCCTTTATGAAGCAAAAAACATTTTAATAAACTATACTAAACTAAAATAGACAAAAACATTGATTAAGCAGCAGGAAACCATTCAGTAGGCAATGAATGAGAGAGTAAAATCAGTATCTTGAGCTCATAATGAAATGTAAATAATAAATATTTGAATAAAAATCTAAAGGGAGCAATTAAGAACCCAGAAGAGATCAAACGGTGCCATGTAAAAAATATTTGAAGACTTTGTTGAAAATATTGGAGTAATAAGAGAAGCTCAACTTTTTGGCCGTACAACTAGCAGCATTTCATAAAAAGAACATCACACTGACAGTCAGAAGTGGTGGGTGGCAGCGAGATGGTCTGGGGCTCTCTGCTTCCTTTAAAACCTGGATGATTTCTAATATTTGATAGAACCTTCAATTCTGCTCTCTACCCAAAAAAATAAATAAATAAAAATCCTAAGCTTTTCAAGCCCACACGATCCATGCAGCAGGAGAACGGTCTGAAGCCCACAACACTTTGGACTCAAAGTTTAGACTTAAATTCCATTAAGAAGCTCATGCATGACCTGAAACAGGCTTTTAATGATTAAAACCCCTCCCATATTGCCGAATTAAACGATTCTACAAAGACAAGTGGCCCAAAAATCTGATGAAAAGAAGAGAAACACTCAGTTGATGCCAAACGGGATAATACCACTTATTATAGGGGGACAGGGGGCCTTAACTCTTTCCCTCTGGGCCAGGTTTGTCTGAACGGCTTTTTTTCCCCCCTTGATGGAAATCCTCATTTAAAAACAGTGTTATGTAATGCTTAAGTTATATTTGACTGGTAATATGTTTAGTTTGATGATCTGAAACAAGGAAGCATGACAAAAAAGTCAGGAAAGAAACGAACATGTTTTCACTTATCAAACGGGAACACGACGTTCCTCATCTGATTTGCAATAGTTTTTCTCCCTTGGCTGCAAATCTTGTCTCCAAGCAGCAAATCGGACTTGTACCTAAAATCCCAAACAATAAAAAAATTGGTATTTTGAGGTGTGTGCTGTGTCAAAAATCTGCCGTACAAACCAGCTCAGCCTAATTTGATGCCGACATACACCCCCCCCCCTCTCCAAATAGGGAGTCATGCAGCTGGAAGATCGATGTGTTATTCTCAAGATCATATGCTACACCTCCATTTGCTGCACGTTTGTGACGGCAGACCTCAGCTGCATGCATTAGATTACTTTGTGGTTTCCAGCATAAAGAAGATTCAAACAGGGAATCTGCTGCCTTAAGACAATGTGAGAAATAAACCCTGCTTTACAGCTTTGGGTCATTTAAAGTGGCCAGCGGACGCAGACACGCTCTCTGAAGGACGCCAGCATGCACTAAAAACTGCAACGTCACCATGCAATCTAACACCAGGTCGCAGAAAAAGGTGCATGGCCGAACTATTTATCTGTAACCTCTATAATATTCCAATAAACCAACTTGTACTCTTTACATACTACCAGCCCATTCATTTTAAAGACATTTAACTGTATGATCTCTTAACTATTTAAGAGGAGAAAAATAATCAATACACGGGGGCAGACTTCTTTACCAATGCATTAATTTAAATAAAGTAGAAAGTACTCCTGGGATAGTGGTCATCTGCCTACAGACAGAGCTAACTACCATTCAGTTTGTGTTAATGTCTTTGTTTTCTGCTCCAAAAAAAAAAATCCCCCTGCTTAGATGCTTCTATGTGTAGCTGCTTCGGTGAGGCTGAAGATTTACCCCGGGCTCACATTGAATGCGGTGTGGGTCGCGGTCCTGATCCAGTTCTGGTTTTCCGCAAACACCGACTCACATTGCTCCTATGGAAACAGCGGCCAGCTGCGGCTCAATTGGCGGAAAACGGCGATCGCAAGAACAGAAGTATATGTGATCCTTTCTTTTGCTATCCCTCATAAATTATTAAAAAACAGCCATGGTTTTCAATTTTTAGGGCAGAATTCATTTTTTGTGCGCTTAAATATCCCATTTCATCCTCCAAAAGTCCCTCTGTGACACTAGTCAAGCAAGTTAAGTTGGTGCGGTGATTTTATTCTGAAATTCACCGGAACTTTATCCCATCTAGCGTCCAACGTTTCCTGTTTAGCTTCAGGAGCTTGCATTTGGTGCAGGTACAGCAGCAACTGTACCTGCACCAAATTCAATGTGAGCCCGGTGCTAGTGTGATCTCTTATTTTATTTCCCATAGAAAGTACACCTACCCCACATTAGATGGCTTTGTTTCTTCTAAGGATAAAGGCGTTGCTGCTGTTCTACATTTTCCAACGCCTCTTGTGTTTGGCTGTGTCTCTTTCAAATACGTCTTTATTGCTTTTGAAACTTTTTTTTCCCCTCCTTCCCAAAGAAAATACCTCTGGTATAGTTCTTTTGTGAGTAGCAGCGTTTATTTCCTGGATAAAGGCTTGACAGGGATATTGCCGCCATTAAGTTTTGAGTACTCTTGTGGTTTTTTAAATGTGGGTGTTTTTTTGATATCATGAAGATGAAATAATCAGAGCAGCGATATCACCCCAGTCAACACTGAAGTTTCATCAAAAGGCTCACCACCCATGGAGCAGCAGTTCAGAGTTAAACAACATCTAAATAACACTAAAGGGGTCCACTGATGCGTTGGCTAAAATCTGTCTAAATTCAGAGCAGCAGCGGGAGGATTTATTGGCAGTTTAAAAGCAGTTTAATAAAAGGATTTTTTTTTTATTATGAATATTTACTCACCTCTGTTGTTTACGATCTACCAGAAGAAACCCTGATGTTCTGGTTTATTACAAGCAACTCAGAATGTGTGTCAAAGAGGAAGCTGACATTTTCCTTCAGTGCAATAATCCTGGCGTTTTTAATCACGATTTACAGAATCGAGCTGCTCTTCATAAAACCTTTCCACCACTTGTGTGTTTAGCAGGAAATATTCAGGACTAAATGTGGCCTGGTACAAGACTCAACCTTAAAATTGGGCATCAATGTTTTTTTCTAGCACTCTTTAGGACTACAAGAGTACAAGAAAGCGATCATGAACCATTTGTACTCAGTCAAACAGAGCTTCCACTGTTCTGTGTGGATTCTTTCCATATTAGCAACAAAACAACCCCTAAGCCCACATTCACATGTCCCTCTCCCCCTCTCCATGCCCGATCTCTCTGAACCCGCTACTTCGCCCCCCCCGACGTTGTTTGGGGAGACGAAACGGGCCGTCCAACCTGTCCATGTGCCAGGCTCCGGACTGGCCAGGCAGTCCCATCCGATGCCAAAGATCTGTCAAGCAGAAAGAATGGGATACACAAACACGGTGTATACACATTCATCTGCATGCACTCTATCGCACACACACTAGAGTCCTGGAATATGTGACTCAGCAAGACCCACGTGAGTGCCAAACACTGAAGACGGATGGTATCGCTTAAGTACGCTCTCTCGTTGCCTCTGTAGTCCAATTAGGGCCAATCGTGATTTTCAACACAGACATCGCTTTAAAAAAAAAAAAAATTATGTAAGACTTTTAAGATGTTAGACAAACAGGTCACATCCTAAAGTGAGACTGAGCCAAAACAAATCCTCATCTAGCCAAAAAAAAAACACTTTAGGAAAAACATTAATGTGGAGCAAATCCAACATCTGCAAAGATGGCAGAACAGAGGAACTGGGGCTAAAAACCCTTAAGGGGAAAAAGAAGAATGAACAAAAATGTATAAAATTGATATTTCATGATGGTTAGAGATGCACACAGAAAGTAGGTGGTGTGCAGATTTAAAGGGTACATATGCAAAATCCACCTTTTTTTAGCCCTTAAATACATTTTGTTGAGTACTTTGAGTCTCTAGGAATGTAGAAAATTTTTATTTAGTATGTCCAGGAGCTGCGTAGATATCTTTATATTCTTTTTGGGTTATATTTTTCCAGGCGTTCAGTTTTCTCTGTTGTCTATTAAATATTTTTAACAATTAGGTCACAGTATTTGCAGTGGAGCTGCTAAACAAGGTCATGAACCCCTGGCTTACAGAGTTCAGTTTTTTTCATTTTTTGCTACGATTTTGTAGTCCAAGCTGAACGATGTCGAAGCCACAAGTGGATAAGTCAAAATGTTCGGTTGTTGGGTGTATTTAACCGACAACTTATTACACTGTCGCCCAGCATACTGCAAAAATGGCCGAACAGGGTGAAGTGGAATGCTCTGCGACTTGGATGGGGGCGGGGTGTGAAGTGCCTCCTTTAGATTTAAAGAGACGGCACCAAAACAAGTTGCTCTCAGATGGAGAACAGGGGTTAAAGAAAGTCCACTTTATATAGACCACAATTGAATGATTTCAATTTCTAACGGATTTTATGTTTGACCAGCCCTTGCGAGTTGGAAATTTGCATGATAAATTTGTGGTGGACGCAGTTACTAACTAAAAAGAATACTGAAAATAGCTAATTTTCAGAATTTTTTCTTAATCACTGATGTGTTTTAAGTAGTGTTGCACCAATACCGATACCAGTATCGAACGGGGCCCCGATCCAGCACTAAAATGGTGGTATCGGTATCGGCGAGTACCAACAAATAGGGCACCGATACCATTTTGATGTTTGTATGTCACTTCAACGCAGCCTTCTCTCTCACTAGTATTATACATGTTATATAAGTTCATGAAAGTTGCACTATTTTGGCATTTGAGAGCCAGAACTCAGGTTTTAAAAGACATTATTCGGGGTACCGCGCGCGAGCTATTTTTAGAAACACAACGTCACGATGACGTCACATCACGTGGTACGCAGTGGGGCAAACTCCGGAAACCTGCCGCTGTTTCGCTGTAAAAGAGACGTGCGTTAGCCTAGGTTTTACTCGGTAAACGACTGCTTTTTCCAAATCTAAGACCATGGTTTTTAAACATTGTTGCTATGGAACGTGCAACAGCGACTCGAGGTACGCTGATCGGCCGCATATGAAGGATGTTTTCTTCAAGACTGCCAAGGAGAAATGTGTGCGCTGGGACCGGGGCGGTCGCCCTACACAACAGTTCAACCCGGAAAAAGTTACCAAATTCACGTACATATGTAGCAAGCATTTTGTCGGAGGAAAGGGCACAACCGAAGAACATCCTGACCCAATTCCAGCGACATCAAGTAGTGAACAGGTAAGAGTATTTTGGTGGCCGACATGTTAATAATGAAGCGCCTGCTACCATGACAGCATATAGGCTATCATGGTAGCAGGCGCTAACATGATAGCCTGCTACCAGGATAGCTTACTCAAAAACATTTCAAATGAGACAAACATTAAACATATACCGATTCCTGGACGGTGATTACAAACAAAAAAACGGCCGACGCTGCCATGATCGCCGCGCAGGAAAAAAAAACAAAGCTTACCGTTCATCAACTCGGCCAGTTTTCCAGTCTTTTTAAACCCTCGACACTCAAGCCATCGTTTGAGCTGAAGGTTGGTGTGTTCTTCGACAGTGCGACCAGTAAACCGTGTGCCTGGGACATCGTCTTGCGAAAGTTTAACGGCTGCAAAGTCGGTCATATCCGTTATCCGTGCGTTCTCTCCTGTATGCCCTACCTAAGCGGCAAAAGGGGCGTTGCTCTTGAGACTGTGACGTCACGTGCGCGGTACCGCATTATTAATGTAATTTTTCTGTCTTAGTGTTGCACTAGTATTGTACATGTTATAATTTCACGAATGCTGCACTATTTTGGCCTTTGAGAGCCAAAAGTTTATTCAACTATTGTCACCCATTCCAGGTAGGTAATAAAAAGTTATACTACCCTAAGTAGTATGCAGTTCTTCATATATACACACACATCAATTTCTAACAGATGGTATCGGTATGGTATCGGTATCGGCCAATACTGCACAGCCAGGTATCGGTATGGTATCGGGGCCAAAAAATGTCATCGGCGCAACACTAGTTTTAAGTATAAAGTCAGAAGAATTGGAAACTTTATTTTCTTTGTTATGTTGTGATGTATCTGCTGTTCATTCAGGCAGCAAAACAGCCTGAGAGAGCAAGACTTTGAGTAGATAACAGGAAGTACAGCACAATCCCTGCTTCTTTTTGAACATGCTAGATTTATACATTTTGGCAGCTTAGAAATCTAGGTAAGAAATCTAAATTCTCTATTGAATAAACACAGTGACTGCCATTTTAGTTAAGCTAAAATAACCATGGCTGACATAAGATAAAGTTTGTAATGATTTTGCTTTTGTTCAAAAATATGTTTTTTGTACTGACACTATATAACATCACCTTTGCTCTTATGTGACTAATCACTGCTCACCGCAGGATGGCTAAAAAATAATTATCCGACATTCTTATGTCTTATAGTTCTTAAAATAAAGATCCACCATCACATTCTTATCGGTCTATCTCTGAAAGTGGGTGGATCTTCATCCATCAAACTCCAAAATCAAATTGGGATCGTTTCCTCTCTCCTTTCCGCTCTCATCTTCCTCTTCCTTTCTCACTCCCACTTCATGTTGACCCATGCATTGTGACTAACTCGTCGGCTCTGTAAGGCCTACACTGAGCAGGCGAATGTTCAGCTCTCCCACAATAAACAGCTCAGGGAGCAAGTTTTGTCATTTGATCGGGGTTGTGTTGCTGCTGCATTGAAAGTGTGCCTGTATTAAATGAGTCCCCTCTGTATAGGTGTGCGTTTTGTTGATACGGACGACCTATAATCACAACAGGTATTCAAAGAGCATTGGTGCATAAGTGAAAGATTAGGAATGTAGTTGAAATATGGTGCAATGTTGCATAATGCTGCCATCCATTTAGTTCAAGTGCAACCGTCCTTTAAGTAATATTCTGGATATGTATAAAAAAATTATTTGGAATTCATTGTTGACTTTATTACTAAACATCCTTAAACGAATTAAGTTTTACATAGATTTTTACTTGGACCACGTAGTTTGATTCTTCCATCTACAATCTCAAAACACACTTTTGTCAAATTCATTGATCCTTTTGGAATTCAATTCAATTCAACTTTATATACATAGCGTCAATTCATGATACGTGTCATCTCAAGGCACTTTCCAAAGCCAAATTAAATCAGATTATACAGATTGGTTAAAAAAATACTATCTAAGGTAACCCAACAGATTGCATCAAGTCTTGACAAGCAGCATTCATTCCTCCTCAAGGAGCATAGAGCCACAAGGGGAGTCGTCTGCATTGTTGATGGCTTTGCAGCAATCCCTCATAATGAGCAAGCATGAAGCGACAGTGGAAAGGAAAACTCCCCTTTAACGGGAAGGAAAAACCTCCAGCAGAACCAATCTGAGTAACAGAAAAAAACTAAACTAAAATCTTTTTTATCAGTTTTCATTATCATCATATGCTGTATATAAAGTGCACCTGTTGTCATCACATGTTGGATGGTGTATTTTAAGTATCTGACAGGTAAAACCTTCTCTGTAATCATTAATAATTTTACCTCCTCTGGTGCTTCTCTTTTAATTGGAATCCCACAAGGCTCCAGTTTTGGCCCTCTTGCATTTTTTATGAATTAATAATATTAAATATTTAAAAAAAGTATTTTTGTTTTTCAATGAGCAAAAGACTTAATGCATTTTTCTTTGACGGCAAGGCCAGTTCAGATCTCAGTGCTTTTACTTTTAACCAAAGAATAGTTTAAAAAATTAAGGGTAATAAAGGAAAAGGATAAAGGATTTTACGACTCTGTTCAGGACAAGGTTGTTCAGCTCTGTCTTTTAGCTGAAATTAAGCCTTTTTTTATTATTATTATTATTATCTTGACCTGAAGAAGGCTCTTCATGCTTTTATTAGCTCCGGAGTCAACTATCGTAATGCTCTCTCATCGGTGTCTCCCAGTCACACCTAAATCTCCTGCAACTTGTCCAGAATGCAGCGCCCGTCTTTTAACTAACTCCTCCCGATGTTTGCACATGAAGCCTGTGTTATATTCAGTAAAATGGCTTCCTGTTCCTTTTGAGAATTGATTTTAAACTTTTGCTGTTGACTTTTAAATTTCTTAACAGCCTCACGTCATGCAGGTGTCTACGTTCCTAGGACTAAGCTTACACGCTGGGGTGTCGGTGCCTCTTTGGTGGTGGCATCCACACTCTGGAACCAGCTACCTTTGGACCTTCGTAGCCTTCATAAACCGTGCCTTTATAAACTACATGCATCTTGCACTACTCATCATGACTGTATATTGATTTGCACTCCTGACTGTTACTATTGTAACAACTGTTTACATGCATCTTGCACCACTAACTATGACTCAATATTGATTTGCACTGCTGACTGTTTATTCACAGTACCAATTGTTTACATATACATTTGCAATACCGTACTTTAACTGTAATATGCAATTACCTTCCACTGCACTTAAATAGCTTCTGTCCAAACTTTATTTATTCATTTTATAGTAATAGCTACCTGTATATCATGCTCACAAATCTGCCTATAGTAATAGCCATCTGTACATATATTCATAGTACATGTAAACTGTTATAATAACAATCATCTGTATATTATGCTATTATACATATCTGTAAAACTCTATTCATAGTAATATCCACCTGTATATTATATTTGGTACATATCCAGCTGTAAATTTAGTTCACAATACTAGTTATCTATATATTATACTCATAGGAATAATCTATCAGTAAAATTCTGTTTATAATAGTATCCATCTCTATATTTATTCAGTACATATCCATATCCTGTACTTATGGAACAATTGTTTATCCTGCACTTGCTGCTATTGCACTTCTGGTTAGGCCTAAACTGCATTTCGTTGCCTTGTATCTGTACCTGTGTAATGACAACAAAGTTGAATCTAATCTAATCTAAATTCAAGACACATTTGTTCAAAAAGGATTTTAATGGTCCTTACCACATTCTTTGAAGTTAACTATTTTTGCTTTTTGAATGTTTTTATGATTTTATTGTTATACGCTTTGGTCTCCTCATTTGCATGTTTTAAAGCACTTTATAAACCAATAAATCAACACACATACAGCACGTACAAGTGCAACAAAAATACTGCTGAGGAAGTAAAAAAAAACACTCATCTCAATACTAACTTCCATTCTGACAGCTATAAAGTCACTGGTTTGCGTCTCTTTTGTGCAATTAAACAATCATTCATTCACAACCGGTTTCAGTTTATCTCCAGTGCCTGAATGATCCTCTCAGCTCTTCCTCATTGTTAAATGTTATGGGATAGAATGAGGAAATTACAGTTGTTATCACTTCTTCTGTGACCCAAATTATTAGCTGCTATTGTGCCAACCACAAGAGTAATTATTCATGTTCGACACAACAGCGAGGACCCAAAAGAGGAGGGTGAAAATGTATGATGGAGGGAGGCTATTTGGTGGAAAACTCCATGTTTCATTTTTCCAAGCACAACTGTTACCCAGATGATTCATAATCAACAACAAGAGCTGGCAGAGAAGACTCCTCCATAGCGGATCGATGAAACCCTGAGCTGAGCGGTGATTTTACTCCCACGTGGCCATCAGCACAGTAGGAGGACAGGGAGTGCCCTTTGGTTTGTGAAAGAAGTGCTAAGGACTGTAAGCCTTCTCTTCTGCTATGTACGACCAAGTTTCCTTTTTATATTTACAGATGTAACTAAAGCCTTAATTCAAAATCTTAATCTGGCTTTTTTTTGTCTGGTTAGGGCTTTTTTAAAGCAAATTTCTAACCTTTAGCTTTTAACTGGAAGTCCATTTCTCGGTTGTCAAGAATCTGAATCATCACTAGAAATAAAATAGAGTTATGTTTAAGGATTTTAAAGCAAATATTTACAAATAATAGAATAATACCATGAAAAGGGGGCCGTACATTTTGTAAAACTTAAAATACTCATCATCATAGGCATTCAGAAAGTTTTTATGGGGAAACTTGGTTTAAAATTTTAACACAAATTTATTTTGCTGACAAAACCAGAGAGAAAAAAAACTATTTTTGGTAACAAATCTCATTGCATCCTCACAAACTCAAATATTGCTTTAAAATAGAAACTTACCAATGAACTAATAGGCTATGTAAAAAAAATATATAATTAGCTTAATTACAACTATGGTTTTTAAAAAGAAAAAAATTATACTAATCATATTTTAAAACAAACACACGGAATCGACACAAATCATAGTACAGGAAAAGTTCCAACTATATTATCAGATTTCATGATGTTAGCAAAAGCTACAATATGTTTTCATACAGTTGTCATTCAAATTTTGACCAAACTTTTAAAATGTTGCAAAATATGAAAGAAACAAAGAAAGAAAATGCAAAATAGGCAGTATGTTACTCTGTTTTAGCAGAGGGAGTAATCATTTCAGATTTTTGGTTTTAAATAAAATCTATTCGATCATGTTATACATTTTTAATTTACATAGTTTTTACTGTCATAATGTAAAGCTATGTTACTTTACCACAAATCAATCACAAAAGAGGCATCTATTTAGATTCACAAATCTATTTATAGCACTCAGATTTTCTACTTTTTGCTTCCTGGTTCTTTCAACTCCAAAAGGAACAAGCGAAGCCTCTATAAGCTGTTAGAGCTTAGTTTACTAAAGGGATTAAAATAACAAATCAGCAGCTGATCCTGTTTTTAAAGCAGCAAAAATCCTTAAATTTGGACCTGAAAAACTCAGGCAGTGAAAAAAAAAAGTGTGTCTTCTAATCGGGAGCCTGAAATAAAATTCAAAACACATTTTTTTTAAATATGGAAGTGGCTGTCTAAGGCATCTATTGGTCACATTTAGTTTAGTTTAAGTGATTTTTTGACATGCAGTGGAGGTTCTACATAGAATTACTCCCCGGGCGAAAACCAGCCTTGGTTTGGACTGCAATCCTCTGAGGTTTTATATGATTCAATGCAAACACTTATTACCAACCCAGCCTTGCATCTGCACCTGCCACTGTTTTCTAGGTGGCTCCTCCTCCTCCGTCACCTCCTTCTCTTTCTCCTGTCCCTCCTCTTCACTACTATGACTGGCATTACTCTGTCCCTCTGCAACAACTCCATGACTTCCACTGGATCTGGCCTCCTCAGCTACAACTAACAATAACAGCAACAATGATAAACATTATAGAATGTACATTGTTAGAGCACAAAATAAAAAAATAAAATAAAATAAGGAAAGTGCTAAATACACCAACATAGTAAGGGAATTACTCAACTTATTTCTATTTTTCTTGGGCTTGTAAAAATAGTTAATGTAGAAACACAGGAAATCAGGAAGTAGCCTATATATACACATTTCTCTTTTAAACACAGGCCTGTAATTTCTTTATTTTCCTTGTCAGTCAGTGTAGATTAACACTCATTGTAATTGATAAAGCAGAATAATAATAATACATATAGCTATAGTGTGACCTGAACACATCCTAAACACACGTATATCTGCCAAGTCCGGGATGATACCATGTAGGGACTGTTTGCTAACCTGTAGTCATGTTGCTAGCTCCATTACTGGCCTGGCTGACTGGAATCACGCTAAACTTGGCTCGTCCAGTAGAGGACTGCGGTCCCACAGTTAAAAAGCAGCGTTAAAAAACTTAACTTGGATAATTTTGCGCACAGGCTGCATCCTGAAATACCTGCTTGCCTCTGTGCAGTGTGCATAGCTGCATCTTCTTACAGCAAGCAGGACGCCTGCAGCTGCAAGGGGCGCCAATTCCTCACACAGTGATGTGACAGAATATGGAAAACCACTTTTGGGGCGCAGATTATTTTTTATTTATTTTCTTTTTTTTTAAACTGCTCGTGCCGCCCCCTGTGTGACATACCAGTCGGCTGCCTGGTGCGCCCGTGCCAAAAACCGCTACTGCTGACATGTTAACGGTTCAATAAACGAGATTCTGATTCATCAGCCAGTTCGCTATAGTCACCATGAAACTTAAAAATATAAATAGGATGTTTTTCGTTATTAGCTGCAGCATCAATACTCGTATTCTTTTGTTCTTTTTCAGTTCTTCAAGTAGTGTGTCAAGTCTCCATTTTATTATTTAAAACAGATATGCATTTTGTTATGCAAAAAAACAAAAACAGAACGTTCTTTGCATAAAAATATTTACCATATTTTTTGCCGCACCACACATTTTTGAGAAAATTTAAGGATTTTATGTGTGCCTTATAGATAAATACGGTACACTCGACTATGGAGGGTAAAACATCCGCAGAGGGTCAGCGCTGAGTCCGCCAATCTAGAGTACGCGCCTAGAGTTAGCGCTAGCAACAATAAACCCAGTAAGTTTATTCAATATAAAAGTTACATTTATTTTGGTCTTATGTTAGAAACAGGGCAGTGTCGTCCAACTACTCTGTCCTCCCGACAGAGATGGATAGAGAGCTGTGGACCTGAAGGGACGGAGTGATATTACACACTTGGAAAGAATATTTAGTGTGCCTTATAATCTGGTGCCCCTTATGGTCCAAAACGTACGGTAATATCCACTTTATATAAAAAACAAAAAACGATGGGTCCTTTAAAAAGGGGAAAAATATACAACAAAATCATTTTTTACTGAATGATTCTTTTCATCTTTTCACTTTTTTGGGTACAAAACAATTACTACAAAAATCTGATCAGAATTAATACGTTAAAAAAAGTTCACTTGTGTCAGAGAGAGACACTTTCTCTTATTCTTTTTTACTTTTTTCCCATTGCAAATGATTGTAATGAAAATATTAAATACAAACACAGAGCGTTTAAGTGTTTTCTTCTCCTTTTCAAAAACAAATCAATCAAATCAAAATTAACATATCGGCAAATTCTTAATGCGTGAAGGCAAACGATTTCCCCTTCAGTAGATGAAGTAAAATGTAGATGGTTTTTAAACATTAAAGTAATTAATCTGAAGGGATAGCTTCACGTTTTGTTCAGAAATCCACAAGGAAGAAAGAAGAGCTTTGCAAAGCTTCCAAAATACAGCCTCAGAGGACAAACACACAAAAAAAATAAATCTTGCCTTGGGTAGCAGAGCATCAAAGCATCAAAGTCTTACCCGCAAAATAAATTAGCTGCTCATTAAAGAGGTCAAAACATTTGGGCAGCTATTACACTCTCTAAAGCTAGAAGGGCATTCAAGGAGAAGAGCATTGATCAGGGCAAGCCTGAGGTCTGCACTGCACCCATTATTACCCACCAAACCACAAGTGAAAGCCAGAAGAGTCATCACACAGTTGTTTTTTTCATTGCACAAAATAAACAAATCAAACACCTCTAAGAAGGAGCTAAGGTCCAGAAACAACTTGTTCGATCAATACAACCTCATGGGATATATTTATTTTTAAACCTTTTAATATAAACTTTGGCAGAATCAAAGTACTGCTATATACAAGCTGTGAAAGAGACAGCATTTACAAACTAAAATACTGTCTAAAACTTTTGGTTTCTCCAGTTTATTACTTGGAGCAAACTAAGTTTTTTTTTTTTTTACGTTTTAATTGGTTGGATGTTGGAGTTTTCTCTAAAGATATTTAAACTCTGTACTTTAAAATAGGAATAGCACCACACAAATATAACTATGTTCCAGTTGAAGGTTTTAAAACTAAGTGCCATTTGCTAATTGATTTCCTCCTTAATCAAGGTTGTGACTCATTAGCAACACAAATCAGTTATAAGAGATAACGTAAAAACGAACAAAGGGGCCACCACTACAGCTATAACTATGTTTTATGAACACAGCAGCCATATTGGATTTTCAAACCAGGGTTGCTGAGAAACCTGTGACCTTTTGTGTCAGAGTCAACTTCAGCCACTTAAAAGCACCGATATATGAACTTCTAAGTGCAAACAGAAGGGATCATAACATGCAGTTGGTTAGCCTGGCCTAAGGAAACCACATATTCTTCAAACAAATCTAAAGTTAATTAGATTTATTTACATAAAACATGAAATGGGCCCTTTCAGAAGATTAACTTTCTCCTTTTGGTTCTCCTCCTTCTATATTTTGTATTTCTGTAGAAGGTACCCCTGACCCAACAATTCCATGTTCAGCTGTGCCTCATTCATTCCTAGATAGAGCTGGTAATTGAGCAACTATTGCCAATAACATTGCTTTTATTTCCCAAAGAAGGTACTCCTGAGTCAGCGCTCTTGTGTTCAGCTGGATCTGTTTCCTGGATGGGGCTAAGAGCAGAGCTGCTGCTTCCACCAATGTACTATATCTTTCCTTCATTTCTAATTGAAAGCCACCCTGACCCAGGTTGTCCGTGGTTAGCTGTTTTTCTTACATGAACAAAGCAACCGGGCGAGGCTAATGCTACCATTAACCTATGAGAACCTGTTGTCTTTCTTTCCTGTAGAAAGTGTTCCTGGTACAGGGCATCTGTGTTTATCCATGTTTACTTCCTTGATAAAAATCTAAAAATCCTTAAACAGAGTTATTTCTGCCTTTAAAGTTATCCCTGCATATATTTATAGATAGATAGATAGATAGATAGATAGATAGATAGATAGATAGATAGATAGATAGATAGATAGATAGATAGATAGATAGATAGATAGATAGATAGATAGATAGATAGATAGATAGATAGATAGATAGATAGATAGATAGATAGATAGATAGATAGATAGATAGATAGATAGATAGATAGATAGATAGATAGATAGATAGATAGATAGATAGATAGATAGATAGATAGATAGATAGATAGATAGGCATTAAGTTTGTGTATTTTTTTTGTTTACAATAGAAAGTAGTAGTCCAGTGCTTTTGTGTTTTGCTTTGATTTTTTTTTCCCTGATCACTGGGCTCAGAGCTTTAGTGTTGTTTTTTTGTATAGATAATACTTCACACTGTTTAAAGATTGCTAACAATATAGGAGTGATATACAAATATAAAAAAAAACACAATTATTGTTTAAGACAAACAGGCTGATTATTAAAACAATCAACCAGTATTTGCAATCTAAATCACTAAATTGACAGTAAAAGTTGCATTTGAATGTTGAAAGGGAGACTTTCAGAACTGAGTCCTATGTTTGTGTCATTCTTTTATTAAAATGCATTTTTGTTAAAAAGCTTTTTCCACTTCTGCTCAAAAAGCAACTTATTACACATGGACAAATATGATCCAGTTAAAAATAGAGCTGGTGAGTCATTTTTATTAACAGATTTTTTTTTCCACCCCACTGTTTCCACCGTTTAATTAACTGCAAAGCTATTTAAATAATTTATAGCACATTTATAGCACAACAACGACCCCATATTTGATTAGGTGATAATAAAGGGAGGTTTACATTTAAAAAAAAAATGTACTTTTCAGCTTATAATTACTTTCTATTTTATTAAACAACAACAATAAGTCTCATTTAAAAAGGGTCATAGTCAGTGTCTCAGGCTGGGGGTCAGAAGGAACCGCAGAGGAGGCAGATTTTCTCTGCTACGCGCGAGCATTTCTGCCGCCAGACTGCGATGGGGAGCCTATACAGGGCGAGGCCCACCTGCTGACACCTGCTGGCGCCCGGTTCTGTCCCTGACAGCGACTTCCATGACAGCAACAGACGGTCAGGCGCTGCCTCGCCCGGCTAAGACGCCTCAGGAGGCAGAGCGCAGAGATCCGGGCTGACTGCTCCCGCTGAGAGGAGATGGCATACAACGGTCGCGACATTGTGTATTTGTGTGTGCGTGACCTCGTGTGTTGCAGGGGGGAAAAAAAAAAAAACGCCGCCATGGTATGAAGAACGCTGGTGGGGGGGTAGAACGAGAAAGAGATAGAGTGAAGAAGTGACGGATCATTTGTGAAAAATGGCTGGGACGTCAGTCACTATCAGCATGTCTGTGGCGGCTGTCTGAGCAGCCACAGAACCAGCGATCTGCAGCATAAATTTTAGCTTAGAAGTGAGCAGAAGGACGGGAGCGACTGACATGCTGACAGCGTCGTCTCCCCGTACCCTCTTTCATTGTTCCCTAACCCCGCTGAGACGCGAGATATTCAAAATATTCCAGGCTGAAA
The DNA here is from genome assembly GCF_011125445.2 of Fundulus heteroclitus. Taxonomy (NCBI): domain Eukaryota; kingdom Metazoa; phylum Chordata; class Actinopteri; order Cyprinodontiformes; family Fundulidae; genus Fundulus; species Fundulus heteroclitus. The sequence goes on from NW_023396778.1 coordinate 74,364, forward strand.
AACATCCCATCTTCTCGTCAACAGCAGAAACCTGAAGCCAGATAAGGAGCAACATCCTGTTTTTTTCCTGCAATATTTATAAAGTACAGAAAACCCAGGTTAATCTGCTGAGGGCAGAGTCCGTTAGACACGGCCTGGGGGTGAAGAAAGCCTCCAGGGAGGATAGCCCTTACACAAACAGGCACATCGCTCAGCAACGCAACAGCTGATTGATGGAGGATCAAGCAGAGATTCCCAAACACAACGAAACCATTTAAACCAGAACCATGCAGACAGCTGTACTGTAAAGTAAAAATAAGTAACTTTTCTTGAAATGTACGTATTTGTCCTCGATTTGAGCAGGTAAATAAGATTATCTGCCAATGGAATGACTATGTTGACCCCTAAAATAAGATAATTAGATATACTGCACTTGTTGTTCCTATTTTGAGTGCAAAAACCTCTTTCCATTGGCAGATCATCTTATTTACCTGCTCAAATCAAGGACAAATACACTAATTTCAAGAACGTTTTACTTATTTCTTTAGTTTTGTTTTTCCAGTGATCAGTAAAGATCCTTCATCTATGACTTACATGACGGAGGCATCATTTACCCAAACGACCGGGTTGGAGCGCATTTAGATGAGCTCACAAGTGGAAATGCTAAATAGCAAATATAGACTGATTAATCCGTCAGCTTCACTAACCAGGTTCAGTCCCTTGCAAAACTTAAAATGATACAAGGTTAAAAAATTTTAACAACTAAAATCTGGGAACTCCACATGTATTTGGTCACCCTGAGTCAATACTTTCTCTACTTGCACTTCGCATCTAGAGACTGAAATGGTGTGAAAAACAGCTCAAGCTCAGTGATTGGACAGAGAGTCAATCAAGATCTATTTTCAACTCTTGCCCCAACATTCTCCTGGATTTAGGTCTGGACTTTGATTGAATCCTTCTAACTCAATCTTAACCACTCTGCTGAAACAGCCAACATTTGTCCTGTAAGGCCACTCAGAAAGGAAGAAGCCGATACTCCAAATACAACGTAAAAGGCATTTATCATAACACAAGGATGAGGACCTGGTGCAAGAGGGACTGGTACACTTCACAACATAGATGGGATCATAGGAAAATTAAATAATGCAGACATGTAGAGGCACCATCTAAAGACATCAGTGAGGAAGTTGAAGCTTGGCCACAAATCTTCCAAATAAAGGAAAGCTTATCGGTGGAGCTGAAAAGGTGAGAGCAGCTTATGAAGCTGACTCAGATACAGCTGTTATTTCAGGAGACGTTCAAATACCTACAGTTTAAAAAGGGAACTCTACCAAAGAACGAGACAATTAAAATCCCTAAAAAAAACAGAGTAATATTCTGGAATACAGCAAATAGATATTAACCACCAATCCTGACCGACTTAGAACAAGAAAACTGTAGCCAGATTTATTGTAGGGGTGTGCGATTTAGCCAAAAATCTAAATTGTGATACGTTTCAACCATAATTGTGACTGCAGTTTAATTTGGACTTTTCTCTGCATTAACCACAAGCAACACAAATGGCTTGTAGATAAAGATGTTTGTAAACAAAGACAATTTAACACAAGAAATGTAGCTGTTTTTTATTAAACAGAATAATCTTATTCAAGAGAATAGTTTGTTGAGTTGGACATCAATCTTTGTTGAACATAAAATGCAACCAACCTACTATTAAACAGTTTGACCAGAACTTAATGCTATGGTGAGATTCCTGAACATTTCTGGTAAGTATGATTATTTAAAGTCTAAAACCAGTGACAAAATTATATTATCTCACTACTACAACTCAAGGCAAACCCACTTTAAACACATACCGACACCTAAACCACGTCTGATCCACTAATTGTTATGTAGCCATAAATTGCAGACCTCTGCAATTTGGAAATTGTGTTGTTGTTTTTTTAAATTGAGCTTATATTGCAAATGCGGATAATTGTCAAGGCCTAATTTATTGTCAGAGAGTAAGAACCAAAAGGTTATTTTTACAAAGCATTTGTAAATATTTGGTTTAAAATGTAAATACCAGGAAACTGTCATAGTTTTGTGGTAGCGCAGCCCTAAGGCACACAGGTTTGTTCCGATGATGCTGATGAAGGCTAAATTCATCATTTCCCAGACTTTACAACAAAGAACCACAAGTAGCAGCTTTTCCAGGGATTTTGTCCTGAAACGTCAAGTCCTGCACTCTGTATCCATATAATACTTTTAAATTGTCAGTTTTGACAGCTCTCCTCACTGACACACATCCTACACAACCCGCAGGAACCTGCTCCTCCTAAATGGTCGCAGTGACATTGAAACAGAGATCCACCGGTGGGAACGCAATTATTTAACTGACCTATATATGTTGTCGCTTCATAGGAATGATGAGGCCGTTAATTATGTTACATATGGAATATCTTAGTCATTGATTGCTGTAGGAGGAGTAATTTCTGCTTCTTTTACATGTCACATTTGCTGAATAACTCAAGTAAAATAAATGTGACCGCAGGCGTCTGTAAATATTTGACATATTTTATCTACCTCTTGGCAAAATGTCAGACTCTCAGCACTCTTGTTGCCTCCCACTCTTCCCTCCATTCTCTTCTAATTGGTACATGAAAGAGGAGTATTTGGAGACGGAGCAGAGAAGCCGCTCGAGTTTCCAGCGTGTTAAACAATACGGTAATTGGCAGGTAGCTACGGAGATGTTAAAATTGTTGGAATCTGATTACAGGAATGCAATCATCCTGCGTTCTGGCTGTCAACACTTCAAAATTATTAGCTGGAGCAGAGGGAGACATTTAAAAGAAGATTTATTAACAGCCTCGGCTCAAGTGCCCATTATGTAGAATGCAGAATAAAAGCTTTGATTCAGCCTGAAATGTGAAAAGTTTTGTAAAACTAAGGATAAAAAAATGGTACTTGGAGAATAAATCCACAACAGAAGGCAGTATTTTCTGGGATTCCCATCTAAATATAAATCGGAGATGGCGAAAGTGAAGCCACTTAATTGCTCGCAAACAGCGAGGAGGAACATCCTGCTTTGTGAGAGCCTAAAGGAGACGAGGACAGAGAGACCGGCTCTCTGGATACTGAAGGAAAAAACATCCAAACAGCATCTTTGTGCTTTTGTGAGAGCGTGTTCCTCTCTGGTTTTTCCCAGAGCTATTTAAAGCCCGGTCAGAGACTGGGGACCGTCTGGAGTTCACACGGAGCACGCTAGATTTTTAAAAACAGCAATACCAAAGACGTCTCTCAACAAAGACACAAACAGACTTTTATTCATGAGAAAAAGTAACAGCATCCCTCTCCAGGCTCTTTAGATATACAACCACACAGCAGCCGATCCAGAGGAGAAAAACTCTATAAGTTCTCTGCTGCATAAATACTTGAAGCAATTGTAGAGGATTAACCCTCCTGGGTGCCTGGTTGTTGTTTTAATAGAGCTAAAATGCCTTTTTATTCCATTTGCATTCACACAGTTTTGTATAACTGTGTGATAAGCTGTGTGAATGCAAATGGAATAAAAAGTCATTTTAGTTTCAGTCTTTCATTTCCTTTTTAAATAAAAAACAGACCAATCTGTGCCTTTGACTCCTGTTTAATATTCAAAATGGACATTTTAAATCTGGTATTTGATTTCTATATCATTTTTGGTGTCGAAATCCATGGAAAATTTCAGGTTTTGGGAAATTTATCACCTGAATCTACTAATTTCCATTTACAAGATGGAAAAAATTTAAGAGGACTTTGCACAAAATATAAAATTCATCACAATTAGTGTTTTTTTTTTCCTGACAGTCCAAGCTTTGGATAATACCCAAAATAATTTGTTTTGCAGATATTTTACAGGTTAAATTTTTTTTCCAAGAAAAAAAGGGGGGAATGAGAAGCTTTAATTGCTTAAACTGCCTTTTAAGATGTCAAAATTTTAGATTTTAATTTAATTTTGCCAATGCCAGTCATGAAGAGAACAGCAGCAATGCTAGATATACGTTTATAAAAATATATTGTCAAAATAAAAGCAGGAAACCTTTTTTACCATAATAAGAGACCCTTTAATTTTCTTATTTACTTAATTATTTAAGTTAGTTTGAAGTTACGCAAGTGAAATCTGTTCTTAGCTCATTGTGTAAAACCAATAGCACCAAACGTTCAGTTATATTTTCATTGTTTACAATGGCAGGGCCGCCATCTTGTTTTACTAGCATGTTTCACAGATTGTATTTAGTTTTTCCAAATAATTTCTTTAATTTTTTCAGTGAAATAAAAAAAAGAGGAAAAACAAAAATTTATTAAATCAAATTGGGTATATTAAATGTGAGATTTTATTTTTAAGCCATACAAAAGTTCATATTAAAAGTCATAAAAAAAATCTAAATATCCTGGAAGAAAAAAAAATTAAAAATTAATCAATTTAAATATATCTGGGAATTCTCAATACATCACTGCATCCCTTGAATGTATTTTGATCCCAGAAAGCAAAGATGGAAACCGTGCAATAACTGCGCACTATAATCCAACCCGACTGGTTGTACAGCTCATAATGAAGGAGCAAAAATCATGAATTATTAAAGAGAGTTGCAGAAACTAAATAACAACCTATTCCTAATATATTCACAGAATATCTTTCCTGATTCACAGCTGACAGGCATCTCTAAACATCTTTTTTTTAATTTTCTCTGAGAAGAATCTGATGCGCTGCTGCTGGAAAGTTAAAGAATTAATGACAGAAAACAACATGAGTGAAAACAAGAGTCGGGTTTAGGGCTGCAGGCGGGCAGAAAACATCTGACTCGACTGAGATTATTGGAGTTTATAGGAAATACGTGAAAGCTGGTGGTTATTTAAACAAACTTCATCCAACCCGAGCATTGGCATAGCCAGGCATCCATGCAAATTCAACATTAGCCTGTAACAGGGCTCTGCACCCCGCGGCTCTTTACACCTTCAGCTTTGGCTCTTAAAAACGTAGACCAAAAATGCAGGGGTGGGAAAATATTGGTCAATGTTTCTAAATGTAAAGGTAATTTAAAATTGCTAGCTTTAGGATGCATTTAGTTCTGCAATGCATGCATAACATTTCCAGAAAGAAAGCAACTAATGGTGTGTAGAATGTTTTACTATAAATAAATTAAGTATCTTTTTGTCAATAGGTTTGCAATAAAAATCAAATGTCCAATTAAAGAAAATGCATTAGACCTAAATATAAAAATACTGTTAATACTGTTTAAATAATAAAAACTGACAATCTTTAATTTAAAAAATATTTAAACAATTTTCCTATGGTATACTATAAAAACAAGCTCTTGTTTCAAAGAGATGAGTAACTTTTGTGGCTTTTGTGAACAAAATTTGTTTAGCTGCACTGAGAGCAAAAATGGCTCTGCGGGTTGTAAAGGTTGCTGACCCCTGCCCTACAATATAATGAAAATTGACTCACTTAATGTTCCTCTGCTATATTTGTGGCTTTAGGAATGCACAGTGTGCCATGTTCATGTGATTGAGACGCAGCATACATGCATCAAGTTAAACGTTGAGTGTACATTCGTCCAGGGCGCGCCGTAAAGCTGGATGAACGGGCTGTAAGATAACATTTTACTGACTGATGAGGAGGCTGACAGACCTTCCTCGGCTCCTCTTGGGAGCGCAAACGGACTGAAATATCGCCGTCACTCATGGTGATGCGTTAAACCACCAGCAGCGGCGGTTGCTGCTGAACCCAATGTCCACACTGCGGAGTGAAATTAAACCCACAACACAGGAGGGCAGGGAGGCGCAGTGCAAGTTTGAGCTGAAGCCTTTTAGAGAGGGAAGAGAAAGCAGCGGCTCTGCTAAAAAGGTTACACTATAGCGTGTGCATTCAATAATTTAAAAAGTCAGTTAATTGGGCTACATTATGCTGCCGGGGGCTAATACATTTTTCTTGGGAAAAGGTCGATCTGTTACAGAGAGCTGCTGAATTAACCGTGTTTATTCTAGAGGCTGGGGATTGTGACGCTCTTAAATTACACGGTTATGTCATGATTTAGAGAAACGTCTGGCTAAGGAGAAAGATGCAAAACTGAGGGGGAAACTCCAGATGTTTTCATTTGTGAAAGCAGCTAAAGATGATCAGGCAGCAGTTTTTTCTCGCTGTTTCTGTTCTGCTGGAAGGCTTATCTACGAAATGGTTCGTTTTCCTGTGTTCCTCAAGATGCAATCACAATGACCTCAATCAGGTCTGCCGCAGGAATAAGATGAAAGGAACGACGTCTACAATTTAAGTGGATATTCCAAAACTTATTGCCTTATGCGCCACTCACAAGGACCACGATTTTTTAACCATTTTTTTTGTTGGTTTTGCACTCGTGTAATGAGGGAAGATGCAGTGTACGGTTGTCTATGATGTGCAAAAGAAAGTTTTCAAAATGGGCTCAGGTTTTGTAAGCTGCCCTCTCGGACAGATGCAACATTTGTGAAACGGTCTCATTTTTCAGGGTTCAGTCACCAGGAAATCGACAGACTTCTCAGTAATCGCATCGCCAGGAGACTGTAAATCCAGAAAAGGTGCCAACTACAACAAAAAGAACTGAGGGAACTGAAATGTGACCAGAAATCCACTAATTTCAAGTACTTTTATGCCACTGATCTATTTATCTTGTTAAATAATCCAAGCGTGAACTATTTTAAGATAGTCAATAGATGGATAAAAGTGAGTACCTAACATAAAAGCTGCAGTCAGGATTCAGTATTTCTACTTCAGTCTCTAAAGAAGTGTGCGCACAACAATTTCCTAACGTAGGAGGGGAAAAACAAAACCTTGAGTGCAAATTCTCAGTTATTCGGGTCATTCATATATATATATATATATATATATATATATATATATATATATATATATATATATATATATATATATATATATATATATATATATATATATGACCTGAAAGTGGAAGTTGTTTTGGTAAAAGCTTGCAATGTTGAATCTATGTTTAGGAAAATATATTGTGGAAATACTCTTAAAAAGGAAACATTTTTTACCCTAAGACAAGGGCTTCCGCTACATCCTGGTGCACCAACAGGCCAAAATAAAAGCCACCACACCTTCAGAATCAGTTGAAAAATTTGTTAAAACAAAGCATATCATATAGCATAGCTACTGTATATCTGCACATGTATTCTAATCATAATCAGATTTTAAAATTAATTTAAAACTCATGAAACATTAAAATGAACTTTATTTTGAAAAACCAACTCCTCCGGCTCCTGTCTGTCTCGCTGTGAAGCTGCTAGCGTCTGAAGCCACTGGTGGCTACTGCGCTTGGTCCAGTGCTTCCTACTCAGCGACTGCTCTGTAAAGGTTTGTGAAAAAGGCAAGTTATTGCACCATTAATCACAATAAGGACACTCATCTTTGTTCAAGAGCAACCTTTTATTTATTTTTGCCTTATTTTAAGGTTTGCACTTTGCAATTCATCTTGGTTTGTTAATTTTTTTGTGTCAAATAAAAACAAAATTTATTTGAATGATTTTTTTTTTGGTTGTTTCCAGTTTGTTTTTTTAAGAAAAGAAAAACATCGATTAAAATCATAAAAAAAATATCACCCAGCCCTACCATCAATCAATCTATACACACATAAATAGTTCCTTTTGCCCATTTTTCAGTATCCATCCATCTGTCCAATACATCAATCAATCAATCACGCACAAATCCACCCATTTGTCGCTTTACTAAGTCCGATGGCGCCAAGATGAAAATCCAGATGTTTATACTACATTCACACCCTGACGGTGGTGAGCTATGTTAGTAGCCACAGCTGCCCTGGGGCAGACTGACAGAGTCGAGGCTGCCATACATCGGCGCCACCAAACCTTCTGACCACCACCACCAGGAAATTCAGGTAAGGTGTCTTCCCCAAGGACACAACTGAGCAGTCGGAGAGGGCGATCGAACCAGCAACCCGCCGTTTACAGGACGAACTCCCTCACTCCTGTGCCACTGTCGCCCCGTGTTTTGTTTGAATATTGATACGTTAATCCACGTATCAATCATTACTCTGTTTTGCAGGGTATGAGGTTTGCTAAACACGCCGGGTAGGTCGCAAATCCTTACAGAACACCCATACATCCAAGCCTAGTGTCATTTTAAAGCGACCAGTTACCTATGTGGATGTTTTTGGACTTTAAGCAGCCAAAGTACGCAGACAGAATCCACACATGCTGCAAATCAACAGCTCTAACTCAATAAATCAGAGTCTGGAAAGCTATGACATTCAGGTCTCAAAATATCTATTATTAGTGAACCTTTTAATTGCTTTAACTATGGGATATGTTCCACTGAAAGCATTATGTTTTCCACCACTGACATTTAAATCTGTGGTTCAGACCCAATTCTGGAGCAATCAGGGGAACCTAGAGCCTGAAGGAGAGGCGCATCATGACAGGCAGCGGGGGTATAGTGACAAATCGTCACGTTTCAATGGACCATCTGCAGTAGTGAATGGGACCGGGACGCACAGCCCGAATGAAAATACAAGACAACGCAGTAAAAGGAACTACACCTGAGGGTTTGTCCGTCACGTCAGCAAAGCAGTCGTAAATTAAAATTTAACTATGCGACAAGGACAGCGAGGTAGAAACAGACAGAGGCGACGGTAGCTGAATGAAAAGAGCTGCAGAAGAAGAGGCTTGGTAGAAAATCCATAGCCTGTCTGTTATCTGCACGATAATTGGTTCCCCCTCTACGCTCTGCGCCCCACTCGCATCCTCCCTCTTCCTCCTCGCCCCCCTCAACGCCATCTGATCCCCCCCCCACACACACACACTCTCTTTTATCTCCTCTTGCACATACAGATGCGCACAACCCCACATGCAGCCAAGCAGGTAACAAAGAACGCAGCAGGGAATCGCTGTACAAACATCAATTTTCAGATTAGGTGTGTCACATTTAGCATTATTTTTGGAACAATGAGCAGCCAACACAGTGGAGAAGCTTTAAAAAAAAATCCACAAATGCCCCCCTCGCTGAATAAAGGAAATATTAATGATGACACACATGCCTGCATTGTACCAGAAACCCGCTGCACGCAGACACACGCGTGCATTGTTAGCGTGAAGCGTGTAATCAGCGAATGGCCTGATTAGCAGGTTACACAGTAGTGCAAGACAAAGATTAATTTACTCATCCGCTTAATAAAAAAAAAAAGAGAGACAAAAATTAGGGGGAGTGGGGGTGGAGACGCAGGGGAGAAGCTATAAAAAAAAAACACATTTTGTGGAGGTGCCAGAGAAACAGACGCACATGCACGGTGCCAGAAACAGACAAAGAGGCACACAGAGAGGAAGAGCACTCCCCCAAAAAATACAGGAAAACTAAACAAAAGACGGGCAAGAAAAGGCAAGAAACCCACCCGCAAAGTCTGCATGAAAGAAAAGGGTTGATGCATTGGTCAAAGTCTGCAGGGGGTGGCTGCCGTTTTCATTGGTTGGAGATTTAGGAGTGCTTAGTCAGCAGATATCTCAGTTGTCTCCCAGTTACCCCCAGAATGAGTCAGGACAGCGGCAACGAGAGGGAGCCCTGAAGGTCAGATTTGCTTTAATTGTCCTTTTCAGGAGAAAACCTAAAAGGCACATTTGATGTTGCAGCTAAAGAGAACCCAAAATCAGATTCTTACAAAACTTGAACATTACACAAGACGACAAAATAACGATTTTTGACACTGGACTGTGTTACTGTCGACACAATCATGCCAGACTTCACAAACAAGGAGGATAAAAATCCTATAGCTGATCACAGCATCCTGTATATTCAGGCATACTGGTGGAAAGTTTAGTGGAAGGAAAACATGCGCGAGAACAGTCTTGCAGTCTGGTTTATTTGTTTTTGTCCAGAAAACAATACACAGGTGTGACATAGTTAAAATAAGGTCCATGGGGGAAATTTCTTTTTTTAAATCTTGCTAAATGGCTAAATGTACCTGCAGTCAGTAGTATGATTTGCCAGGGATTCTGGGTAATCCTCAGAGCATTGAGGTAGCGGAGCAGTTTTGACTTGAGGAATGGGCATAAATCCCATTCCTCAAGCTCATAGACTGCTCCAAAGCCACTTGCAGCTGTGATTCCCATAAAAATGTGGCTCTGCACAGTAATGCCTTTGGATGGGGAACAGGCTTTGTTATTTTGTCCTATTCGTTGTTTGCTTAATGAGGAAAAAACACATTTTCAAAGTTGTAGCCGTGTTCTGTAGATGAAACGGTGAAAACTCTCAAACAATTTGTTTTATTTTAAGGTTGTGAGGCAACAAAACATGAAAAATGACAAGAGTGAATACTTTCAATTTTGTAGCAGAGTGATGGAAAAACTAAGAAGAATCAAGGTGCAGCAATAGCTCAGTCAAGTGTGTTATTAATTGAATTTATAGTATCATAATTATCATATTATTCCTATATTTCCTTCCAACAAACACACTTGAATTTCGAATTATTATTCCCCCTTCCCTTTTAGGTTGAGCCCGGCATAAAAAGTTAAAATTATTCTTTTTTTAGCAGGATTGCTAAAATATTGTCCCATAATCGGTTTGAATATATAACTAAAAAGCTTCGGATTTGCCTTTTCTGTCCCAGGGACCTCCGCCTTCTTCATGAATAAAACCATTTACAGGACAATTTAACACCCAGCTGTTTTTTCACACTCGCCGCTTGTTGGGAGGATGAGTAAATTCAGAATTTGTAAATAAGTGCACGACAAACAATAGTCTCAGTTTTTCATACTGAAGTTCAGGGGCAGCTAAATATTTGATGCCTTTATGTTTAAAGAGCCGTTCATCACCGCGTAGTTCCCTCTGGCCTTAGTAGGAAAATGAAAAATTAGGTTATGACAAGAAAGACTTCATGAAGGTGCCCAGTCACCGAGGCTCATTATCAGGAAGATCGAGTGCGCTGATGTTGGACCATCATACAGGCAGAGCCTGATGCCCTGCTTAAAACCTCGAAATTTAGTTGGAAAAAAGGTGTTTAAAGTTATTTCCATTAAAAGTGGACTGCCACGATATTTGACTTTTTTAAAATTTATATCTCAGTAGCTCACTCTGGTTGCATACAAAGATTTTATTCATTCATTTTATTTGTTCTTTTCATGGTAAAGCATTTAAATTATTACACAAAACAGGGTCTCAGTTGTATACAGAAACATGTCATACAATTTAAGACATGTTTTTGACACGTTATGAGAGATTATCATGTCCTGCTGGTGTATTAGTTATTATTTTAGTGTTTACGCTTTGTTTTTGCTTAGTTGGTTAGTAAATAAAGCCTTTCTGTGTTTATTTTTAATAACAACGGAAGTACATCACTGCGCGCGTTGCAGGTGATAAAACAAAGAAGCGGCTAACGGCTATTAGCATCTCCAAGCGAAACGAAGAATGGTCCAAGATCCAGTGGGGGGAAAGAAATGGTTGATGTTCACTGAAGCGGCCGCTAAAAACCTCCTAATTGCTAAGATGTGACCGCAGAGTTGGGGAGTAAATGTTCTGATATGAGGCTCTTAAAGTTGCTGTAGATCGGTGCATTTCATTAATAACGGTTGGTCTTCGAAACTGACGCCTTATTATGAGGCATTGCAGACAGTCAAGCTCGGTCCGACATTATTTACAATTGATTTATTAATCAAGCAAACCTGCATTATGACAGTTCTTCGATACTGCCGCTAGATGGCGCCAGATCTGTTCATCACGACCACCGCTGGATTCTTATCTAGCCTCAAAATGGACCGTCATAACACTATCAAGATGGAGGCTTGGTTTATATAAGTTTATTTTATCATGATCAAACGATTTTTGTTCTTTTTTTTTATAAGCATATAACGTAATATACATGTAACACTAACATATCTGGAGCACAGCTGTTGCTCCCGAACTGTTGCTGCACGTTGCTGGTCAGCTGGCTACTTACCAGAAAAACAGGTTCAGCTAAATAATAATATTATGATTTCTTATTTACCGTTTTTTTGGGGTAAATGCTTTGATACCTTAAAGCAGTGGGTTTATATATACAGAAAGCTGCTCAGGCGGCTCCAATTAGTGGATAATTGCAAGTTTTACTCAAAAAGGGATATCAGTTTAATTCGATATTCTGGCAAATTTTTTTACGTTAATTTGTCTCCACATTAAAACTTCAGTTAAAAACGGCTGAAAAAGGCACAAACTTATACTACTTTCTGAAAAATATTCTCCAGATTATTTGACAGATGCATTTATCAAAATACATCAGAACTGAGTTGAATCTTACTTCTAAGGCTGATGATTACCTTCTAAAAAACACATAACTTTTGTCTTAGATCACAGAAAAAACAAGTTTATGTTGCATTAATTATAATAAAACTGTTAAACTTTTACTTACATTTTTAAGTCTACACCATATAAAGTAAACTGAAAGTAAAACTTCAGAGGAAAGGATACATGGTTTTAAACCTTTTTTCAGAATAGAAATATGTGCATTTGTTTTCAAGGCTGCTGAGTCAACACTTTGTTGAATCATCTTTTGCTGCAGTTAGAGCCTACAGTCTATTGGGGGATGAGTTTATACCTGCTGCTAATTTATGGACTGTGGTTTTTGGTCATAAACTAGTTCAGTCTCAGTCAGATCGGATGAAGACTGTCTGTGAATGTCAGTTTTCAAGTATTGCCACAGATCCTGAAATGAATATAGGTCTGAACTTTGACTGGGCCACTCCAACACATGAATAAGCTTTAATCTAGACCCCTCTACTAGCCGGTAGCATAAATGTAATGAATACAGTGGTCCTGAATGCATGTATGAGCCCAAAAAAAAATTAACATGTGATGGATCGACACCAGTGAGGCCTGCTGGGAAATGCGCGTCCACTGGGAAGCCGTCGGCTGATCGTAACTCACTCCCTGTTTGCTCAGCTCAATAAGTCATAAAAACTGTTGTAAACACGTCTGGGGACAAACTGTATAATAAACACCCTCCATGTATCCATACGCCAGGAGAGCATCTACATGAAGTCTGAGTTTGTGTGTAATGTTTACATGGAGTCTCTATGTTAAAGGCCCCAGAGGCAGCAGAGTCACACAGTTTAATCAGATGTGATTAGCAGCGTACAGCAGAGCAGCAGGAAAACTCCATGTCTGCAAAGCCTGGGAAGGAAAGAGTGTGAATATTTTCCATCAATTAGTGTCCAAAGCAATATAGCTGAAATCTCACTTCTTCTACTTCCTCCCTCTCTCATGTAGAGTTTTATGTGTCCTTTACTGAGAGTCTACTGTACATATTCTGTTTATACCCATGCTTAAGGCACGTTCACTTTCCCTTGCTGCTGCGGGAAGCTAACTGGGAGTGACAAGGAACAGGACAAGCCGTATGAAGAACATCTTCACTGCGTGCTACAGGTTTTATCTCGCATGTGACAGTTCATAAAAGCCAACCTTTATCCTTAAATGCTATCATGTTAATACATAAAACACTCCAACACAACGTGACAAGGCTTATATATCAATTTTTTTATTATCTCAACCTTTTCTTATTAGTTTTTCTTACTTTAAGTTGCAAATTTGGGTATGAAAAGCCACACTTATTAGCACCAGCAAGAATATCTTCCAAATCATTGTAACCAGAGCAATTACTTTTTATTAAACTTCACTTTAAGTACAACTCTGCAATTAATAACCTTTCCATTTCCCTGGGGTATAAATATCACATAGTTAGAGCTATAATTAATGCCTCAACACTGGAAAGAAAATATTGATTACAATTAAGCCACATTTTTCCTCCTTTCTTGTCCATCATCTCAATGTCCCCAAAACGCATGCTGAGCTTTAGTATCTATAATTCACTAATATCTACATGAGATGTGGGCGTTAACCGCCTTGGAAATTATCCAAACGGCTTAATATGCTTTTAGCTTAAAGAATATTATTGGATGACGCCTACGTTTGTTTATGCCATATATATCTGAACCAAGCACTCATTTATGATTGTGATATTGCATGCACTGATTTGTGATGATAATTTTGATTCAGAGTTTTGTGTAGAACATATTTCCTTAGACATAAGAACATGCTACTCAAATAAAGCAAATGTGTATTGGTAGCTGCAAGAAAATGATATTTTGAGCAAGGCAGAGCATGTAGATATTGAATTAAAGTGGCCCCAGTAAGGAGCCTTGAGGAACCTCACATGTGGACACTGTTTGTGAAGATTAGTAATTACCAAAATACATGACATACATATACAGAAATGTGAGCAATTTGGGAAAAAAAAACATTTTCTACCTAAACATGGTGTCAAATTAGACTAACAGTTTATAGGCCAACTTCTAAATCTGTATTTCCTCTTCACAAGATGTTCAGTTAGTGATATTGTGGTTTTGTGGTGATGCAGAAAATAAAGTTAAGTGTCTTCAGACAAGCAAATGTGTGGCAAGAGATGTTGGAACTCCCCATAATCTGAGCAGCGTGGCGCACAGAGGAGCTACTCGCCAAAACTGCACACATGTACTGTCCGGGTAGGGGGAAAAATGTTTAAAACAACTGGAAATGTGACAAAGAAGGCTGGAGGACAGACTCAAGTTCATCTTTCCACCATATTTCCAAAAAGTTAGAAAGGTGTGGCACCGAGTTTCCATCGCAGCAATCAGACATGCCAGGAAAAAGCATTTTCTTTCCTACCGTCACAAATGTAAATGTCAGGCTTAAGCTGGAACTGTGCGCTTTGGTCAGATTAAACCAGAGTTTGTCATCCAACAAAAAATAAAACTGTGAAAAACTACGATGTTGTGGGCCTTCTTCTCCTCCTAAAGCCAAGAAACCTTGTTAGGGCACCTGGCATAATGAGCTGTTTGACAAAACACAGAAATGTTTCCCCAGGCATGAAATCAACCTTCTTCCAGCACCGTCCCAATCCACAGACCAACATAAACAAAGTTCATTTATTTTAGGTCTTTTTACACATATTTCACTAAGACTGACTGTTGGGTAATCCAGATTTTCACTATAGGTTCCAGATATTTACCATTTCCAATCGCTGAAAATAAGAAAGCCAAAACAAACAAGAAAAACTATCCCCTGCTGGAGAAACTGGGTCAAAAACAAAACCTACTACGCAAAGTTGCTCAGATGAAGAGCGATGGCAGAAGGAATTGAGCAAAGAGTTGAACTTAAAACCGTAAACCTCTGTTTGCACAGAGGCAGCAGTTAGAGCTCGTTAGGATTTTCTGTCATTGTGGAAAGGTCAGTGTTTATTTAGGAGGATGGAAGAAAGACGGTACTACAACATTTAAAACCACATTAGAAAAATATACCGCCTTGATGCCGTTTTAAAGTGGAAAATTACACAAATCGTTTAAGCGCTTGATGTGTTTAAATTGCTTGTGCTGAGCCGTAATTAAGGAGCCATAACAGATTCCTGAGTGGAGATGCAATGTTCCTGTTCACAGAAATATCATCACAGAATGCGCCACAATATTTATCTTTAAGACGACGGCTTACAATGCCTTGCAAAACTATTCACAACCCATGAGCTTTCTCACCTTTCATCACATCACAACCAGGAGCTTTGTTGTTTTCTTGAGGTTTTTGTGATAGACCAAGCACTTAATTGTGAAGTGGAAACAAAAGAATGCATCAAATAAAATCTGAAAAGTTATGACGTGTGTTTTATATTCAGCCCTATTCTCTCTCGTACCTCTCGACAAAATTCAACCCAACCAATTCCTTCCCAAAGTCCGCAGAGTGTCATCCAACCCTCATATGAATACTGCTGTTCTGCAAAGGCATCAGAAGTTTGCTAAAAGATATTAGTGAACTAACTTCTTGATAAACAAGGTTTAGGTTAGAAAATACCCCAACCTTTGAATGTCTCGTCAAGGGCTTGTCAGTCAATCATATGAAAATGGATAGAATATGGCACAACTGTGAACCCAGCAAAACATGGCCGCCCACTATCTCCCCACACCCCACAGCTCAGGTGGGAAAATCTGTCTACAGGAAACTGTTAGTTCTGCAAAAATCTGACTATTATGCTAACAAGAAAGCCATGAAAAGCCCTTCTTAAATGTGCCACAATAAGAAAAAAGCACGCCAACTTTCAGCCTTTAATGCAAAATGGTATGTATGATAGAAATCCAACACTAAGCAGCACCCTGAACACAAACATGGTGTTGTTGGCAGCATCATGTTGTGGGGATGATTTTCTATGGCAGGAATATCATCAACCAGATTGGAGAGGAAGACTTGACATTAGCTACGTTTACATGGACAAAAATAATCTGAATAAACGGCCAATCGGAATCAAAAAGCATCATGTATACAGACCAATCGGAATATTATGATGGGATTAAGCTCAATTGGAATGAAATTGTAATCTGAATGAGAGGGATGGTTTATGCCAATTGATAAATCGATCAACGTGCAAATAAACGCTTGTCAGGCTCAAGTTATTCTAAATGTGGCAAACTGACCCGAGTGTGCATGTGTGCCCGACGTAAACGTGACGTAACTCCACGTTGGTAAATAGCAGAAATACGTCACGAACGAAACCTGTCGAAGCTAACGCTTCAACTTTTCTGTTCAAAAAAATAAAAGAGCCCAAAATTGTTGCTTGCTCAGTAATATTTCAACCGTAATTAGAACATGGTACAAGTCCAGCCTTGGTGCTCAGAAGAGAAACAAACTCGTATAGTACTGCTTTGTTTACTATTTTTTGTTGTTTAGCAAAGACGGAAGTACTTTTTCTTCTGTGTTTTGTTTTTTTAGGGGAATTTGATAACTGCATGTCAGAGTGGTTCTATTCTGAATAAAACCAGGTGCATATAAACACACATTATGATCAGATTAATTGATTGTGTGCACATATAAACGGTACAATCCAATTATTTAATCCAATACATTTCAATCTGATCGTGAAATGCTGTGCATTGTAAACATAGCTGTTGATAGCTGTTTAGTTTCCAGCAGGAAAATGACCCTGAACATATAGGCAGAGGTAAAAGCGAATTCTTCTAATTGAATGCCCTAAACCAACTAAGAATCTGTGGCAAAACTTAAAAATCTATACTCATTGAGCCTCCCCACGGACTGAGCTTGAACTATTTGGCAAATAAGAGAAGCAAAACATTTTCAAGATGTGAAAAACTGGTGAAAACTATTCAAAACTTTATAACTACTTGCTACTGTGTGTCGATCCATCCCGTAAATCCCAAAAAACAATACGTTACATTTTGTGACGGCATCATGGCAAAGCCAAATAAGGTCAAGGGGTATGTATAGTTTTGCGAGGCACTGTACCTAAGCATCCACTGTGGATAAGAGGCGAACACCTAACATGTTAGTACGGTCCTCACAGCTCCAGGATCATCATGGAAAACCTGCGGTCAGACTGCCTCCATCACAGGCCAAGAATCTGACTCAGGAGGAACAAAAAAAAACAACCCAAACTAAGTTCACACAGCTCCAAATGGCATGTTAAACCTGTTAACAACCTCTACATGCGTTACACGTGCAGCTTCACTACAGCTGGATGAGATGAGAAACAATTATATTAAGTAAAAGAGGTCAAAGCTAAAGCTAGAAACAGCTTTTTTATAACTAAGTGATACTGAACGAGGACCTGCACACATGCGCCCACAACAAAAAAAAAAAAAGTTCTGGTGGTTGGGTTTTATGATCTGAATGACAGCAGGAAGTGTGGTGAAATGCAAAAGAAATTAAAGGTTTCGATAAAAAAAAAAAAGACAGTTGGACATTAGGCCCCCAGCAAACATTTTACCCAGACTACGTAACAGCGCGAGCACTTGGAGCCCTCTTCTCTGCTGCTTTTCCCCTTCTTATCTACTACAAAAGCAGAGCTTCATTAAACGCTGCCATCCATCAGAGAGTGTGGAGCAGAGAGGAATGTGTGCGTGTGGCTCCACAACACTCGCCGTGTTATGTGGGGTCGCCGACTTGCAGATTACTCTGGCAGACTGAACGTCACACCACCCCCGCCTCCGTGTCTCCTCCACTCAGCGTCAACATGTTGGCTTCTTAAGAACCAACACGACCCGACTACAATGTGCTTGAGAGAAAGTCACAGGATTAAGACATTATGAACAAAAGGGCAACAATTCTTCCCGCTCTACAAAGAGGCGGCGATACGCTGGCTGACCGGCAAAAATCAGGTTGATCCGTCTCCTTGTAAGCATGCAGCAGTGGTATAACGATGTGGGAACAGTAGACTTGATATCTTTAAATCCTAAATCCAACTGTGATTTGCGTTTATAAAATAAAAATAAATGCACTAATTGCATTTTTAATGTTTGTGAGACCAGATTTAGATTTCCCATTAAAACTATCATTCTGTTGGAGGACATTAAGACATATTTCTCTAACTCTGCTAAATTCTCCTACTGTTCTCCAATTTTGGATTTTGCATTATTTTACTTTCAAGTTTATGCTCTTTATGTTGTATGTTGGGGTTTTTTTTTCATAGTAGAGGGGCGTCTGCGTTTACCCTCTCTAACATAGAAAGGATTCCTGGATCGATGTGTGCTCCTCTGTTCATTTTGTTCCTGTCAATCAAAGCTGGGCCGTTCACACCGAGCTTGGTTCTCCTGGAGGCTTCTTCCCGTTTAAAGGGGAGTTTTCCTCTCCACTGTCGCTTCATGCATGCTCAGTATGAGGGATTCAGAATGAGACCTGTCTTTTTTCCTCTCTTTGCATGATAATCCAGGTCGGGGGACCTTTCTAGAAGCACACTGCAAAAAGGGAACTAATAATAAGTAAACATTTCTTGAAATGGATGTATTTTTCCTTGATTTGAGCAGGTAGATAAGACTATTTGCCAATAGAATGGGTTTTTTTCACTTAAAACAGGAACAATTCATCTCTAAAATAACATAATTAGACAACCTGCACTTGAAATAAGACGATGGAGATGAATTGTTCCTATTTTAAGTGCAAAAATCTTATTCCATTGGCAAATAGTCTTATTTACCTGCTCAAATCAAGGAAAATTACAATGATTTCAAGAAAATTTCACTTCTGTTTTTGCAGTGCAGCTAGCAGTTTTGGCTCTTTTTAGACTACATTTTCAAACATCTAGCCAGTAATCCAAGTAGCTGGGTCTTCTTTACTAAGTCACAATATGGACACGGAGGACCGTTGCTGGCACAACCACATAGTACTTACATATGCAGAGTTCACTGTCCAGGAAAAGATAGTTCAATGGGCAAAAAAAATAATTGTAGATTCATCTAACTTTGAGATAAGCAGGTCGATGAGGGTCACTCAAGCTGAATATAATGTGATTCCGGTCGGTTTTTTCTTTAGCTACTCATTTGGTCCATCTTTTAAATCCTAAATCCAATCATTAGCCCCTTGTACAAATCCTAATCCACTGATGACAGCTTTGAAGCCGATTTCAGATTTTTCCATTGCTCTCATCTTCTACTTTTACATATTGGCCAGTAAGTCACTAGAAACTATAATCACTTCTCAGTCAAACTTAACCAATCATATGCTCAGTATTCTGAGGGTTTTCGGAGCAGCAAAGATGGACAGTTTGCATTGCCAGTGCAGGACGGCGACGCAGCAATAGACGTTTATGTCACATTTAAAAAAGGGGGCATCATGGTGTTTTCTGTAGTTCTGGTTGCTTTCCAATTTGTAGTTCCATGCAGTTAATTGGTTGATATGATATTCCATGTTTGCTTGGCAGCCATTTGAAGATTTCATACTTTTCCAGACTGAGATTTAAAAAAAAAAACTTCTCCAACAGTTTTTACAATTTTCTAGACACTGAGAACAAAACATGTCTCAAATTCTACTAATCATTGTTTATTCCATAATCATTGATTATGGAATCCAAAAGGTTAAATCTAACATCATAAAATCCAGCAATGCTAAAGTTGGATGACATTTTTGATGTGTGCTAGATTGTTATTTAATTGCTTCTTTTTTTTTTTTTATGGAAGGACAGGAGAGAAAACAGACAACCATCTGATTATGAGAGTCTGAAGGGACTTTCACAGAGGAGAAGAGCTGACATGCAGGTTTGTGAACCACATTTACTGCCTTTTGTAATAACGATGGTCATAAACTTTGAAATGACGATGAGAAAAGTAGAAGCACGTAAGGTTAGCTCTCAGGTTTAAAAGAAGCTCAGGCTGTCGGGAAGCGGCGCTCCAGGTCACATGACCCATTCAGTGACAGATCCTCACCTCTCAAGTTACATAGGCGAGTTTTTTCTGAAAGGCAGCTCGCACAGACCTGAAAAAATCATTTAATATATGTCAAATGTAGCTAATACATGGGTAAAAACGTAAACGGTGCTGCTTTAAATAAAGCAAGAAAACATAATCTAATCCCCCCTCTCAATGTTAGTCCGAAGATTTAATGCCAAACACAACACAGAGCGGCCGAGGAGAGCTTTTCACGAGAGAGCTACAGATTTCCTGAATTCCTGTTTTCTGCTGTCAACCGATGCCCGTGTTGAACCCAGAGGCATGATGGGTAAAAGATGCTCCACCGTGGCGATAACTGATGTAGAGCAGTGCAAGCTGGGAGACGGGGGGTAGGTGATAAGATAGGAGAAGGTGGGCTGCAGAGGGAAGGGTAAAGAAATGTGACAGCTCAGAGGCTTAGTTGCCAGAACAGGGATTAATAATAAGTGAGAATGCTATACAGCATTCTCACTTATTGTTTTCCTGTTTTTCTTTATTATTATTATTCCGTACGTTTTTGTGCGTCTAACTACTCCCGCATACTTCAACGATTTTTGTACCAAAACGTTCGGCTCGTTCTTGACATTACTGCTATATCTCTTGGTTATGGTACCTTTTATACTTTTTAAAGTATTTGTACTTTTTTTTTTGCTCCCATTGAAATTAATGCAAATTCCTTCAAATTCTTCAAATTTTTCATATTCCTTCAAATTCCTTCAAATTCTTCTTATTGTTCAAAGTGTTCAAATTGTTCAAATGATTCAAATGCTTCAAATTTTTCAAATTCTTAAAATTAAA
This sequence comes from Fundulus heteroclitus, assembly GCF_011125445.2. Taxonomy (NCBI): domain Eukaryota; kingdom Metazoa; phylum Chordata; class Actinopteri; order Cyprinodontiformes; family Fundulidae; genus Fundulus; species Fundulus heteroclitus. The sequence goes on from NW_023396778.1 coordinate 95,364, forward strand.
AAAAAAATTCAAATTTTCAAATACTTTAAATCTTTCAAATTCTTTGAATTCCTTCAAATTCTTCTGATACAACTGATATTACTACTACTACAACAGATACTACTCCTACTACTACTACTGATACTACTACTACTACTACTGATACTACTACTACTACTACTACTACTACTACTACTACTACTACTACTGATACTACTACTACTACTACTACTACTACTACTACTACTACTACTACTACTACTACTACTACTACTACTACTACTACTGATACTACTACTACTATAAATTACTTCAAATTGTTCAAATACTTCAGATTTTTCTAATTCTTTAATGTTTTTTAGCTACTTTTTCTCTTCTGCATGGATCTTCTGCATCTTCTGCTCAAATCCTTCTGCAGATTAGCATTCTCACTCGCTGTTACGCAGGAACAGCTTTTTCTAGTTATTATAATATTACATCTACTGTCACAGTTGCAGAAACAATGAATCAAAATGTTTAGTAGCTCCTCACAGAGACAAAGTGCAGCATTCAGCCTATATATGGTGTTATTGCACAGGCATTGTTCACAGTTTGAAGCATCTCTGCCCAGTTATTCATTTAGGGTGTGTTTGTGGTGGAGGTGGGGGTGGGGGGGGGGGGTAGTTTTAGAGTGCTGGGTACTGCATACACCACTATCATGGTTGCATCGACCGCAATAACTGACTACCAATTGACTGATTGTTTAGGGAATGGAGTGATGGGGAGGAAACTGAAGGGATATTAACAGAGAATCCAAATCCAGGGGACCAGATGGACAAAAGAAGGGTCACAAAAAGTTTCAGCTTCAAACAGGGGGAGGGAAAAAAGCCAAGGGGGGAAACAAAAAGAGACCAAGGATAAAAAAAAAAAAAAAAGAAAAAGAGTGCAGGTCCTGGTTTCCTGGCAGGACCTGGTAAAGCTCTCCTAATGGAGATGTAAGGAGCTTGAATGCAATCAAGCATGCAAGGAAAAGCATATTCTTTGCCTCAATCTCAACGAGTCCAGTTCCAGACATCCTTGGTGTTCTGACACCAGTTTCAACAGGTTTAGCAGAAACTCCTCTGCTTAAGTTTCCTTAACACTGGCGCTCTGCTGTGTGGTCCTTTTCATGACAAAAAAAAAAGACAAATTCTTGTTTTGTTTTTTTGCCGAGGAAATTTTTAAGACAGCCTAACCTCAAATCTGAGTACAGACTAGAGCAGGCATGTCCAGTGTGGCCCGGGGACCGTTTGCGGCCCCTATGCTGGTGCAGATGGAAACCTTTTATTTTTAATTAGGGCAAATTTATACAGGCTAAAAACTGACTGTTAGGTGCAACACAAAGCATGTGTCTGTTTGTAAGCACACTTTTTACATTCGCTTTAATCTCCTAGTAAATGGAACCATATTTTTCCAACAACTTTTACTCAAATGCAGACTTTGGTGCATTAAAATCTGACTGGAATTCATTTATTGAAATTGGTTAATTAAAGCCTAATGTATTTATTTAAAATGCCCATATATTGTAAAGCAGGTTAAAAAAAAGTACAATGTTTTTGGTTATTTATTTATATTTTTGGCCCTCGACTGCTTTTGACTTGACAATTTTGGCCCACGAGCCAAAAAGTCCGGACACGCTTAGACTAGAGGTTGACTCCAACATCTCACACTTTCAGCATCTATATATGTCAGAGATGTTTGAGGCTCTTGCAAGTACAGCCCTGTTCAGGTCACCTGGAAAGGGGCTGTACTCCGTAAGATGAACATCTGGGCTTTGACTAGGCCCAGGACTTTAATTTTCCATTGCTTCATTCCAATCCTTGGTGGATTTACAAGTTTGTTTGGGTCACTTTCATGTTGGAAGGTCCAGTTCGGCTTAGGTTTATTTTGTTTCATCGGCTCACATTTCCATTAAGCACTCTATCATACATGGTAGACTTTGTAGTGGACCCAGCTGCAGCAAATCATCCCCAAACCATGACACTTCCGCCTTCACGCTTCACAGTCGGCATGACGTTGTTTCTTTTACCATATCTATAATAATAATAATTGAACTTTATTGATCTCACAATGGAGAAATTCACTTCTGCATCTTAACCCATCCCCTTGGGGAGCAGTGGGCTGCCACTGTGGGGCGCCTGGGGAGCAATTGGGGGTTAAGGGTCTTCACTGCAAAAATGGAACTAGAAATAAGTAAAATGTTCTTAAAATCGGTGTGTTTGTCCTTGATTTGAGCAGGTAAATAAGATGATTTGCCAATGGAATAAGATTTTTGCACTTAAAATAGGAACAATTCATCTTCATCATCTTATTTCAAGTGCAGGATGTCTATTTATCTTATTTTAGGGGCAAAAATACTCGTTCCATTGGCATATAGTCTTATTTACCTGCCCAAATCAAGGATAAATACATTAACTTTAAGAACATTTTACTTATTTTTAGATCTGTTTTTGCAGTGTTGCTCAGGGACCCAGAATGGCAGCTTGTGGGAGTTGAACTCAGAACCTCTGGGACCGGAGCTCTGTGCTCTAACCACTAGGCCACCACTCCCCCAATATATACCAAAAATGTGGGGATTTCTGCTGTGATAACGGTTAATTTTTTTCACCCATCTGTTGAAAACACATTATTCCAGAAGTCCTGGTCTCTGTCTAAGTTCTCCCTGGCAATTTTCAGCCATGCCTTCAAGTTTTTCTTAAACAGCAAAACAAATCTTGCAATGAAAGTTCAACTTTTTCAGTCTTTCTGAAAAACTTTTGTATTGATAGCAGCAAGAGCATGCTGTAGGTTGGTATCATAGGGTTTCTGTAGACTTCTATTAGCATCTTGCGGTCTGCTTTCAGGGTTAATTTATTATTGGACGGTCACATCTGAGCAGGCTGGCAGTGGTTTCTAGTCTCCTCCAGTGGCAGAGCTGATTTTGAATCCCTCTTTCCAGACTCCAGAGTTGCTGCAGCCTTCATGAAGACCTCAAACAGCTCTGTGGATTTTCTGTTTTTATTTTTTAAAGCATTGTGAAAATCTGTATCAAACATCCCGTGAGTTACCCTCTGACCCACTTTGGACTCCCAGCACCACACGAGGCTCCTAGATCCAGCTTTCATCCCTGACCGCTCCCCTCTCACAACACTCGCAGCCGTGGATACCCGCTGTGGTTACGCAAGGGCAGCGGTTATGTCACACGCTCGCGCGCTCACACAAAGAGGGTTAAGACCTGCCAGACGTGGGGTTTGGCCATCGCATTCCTGGTTTCCTTCAGATTGAACCCTCAGCTGCTGTGGCAAGGGAAAATAAACACTGGTTTGGAAGTCCTCATCCTTTCTGGACCACACCGAACGCCGTCACACCTCTACACTCACAGAGCACCCTCCGGGACAAAGCGGAGACAGAAATCAAATATTAAACACTCCAGAGGAGGTCTGTGAGGACGGCAAATTAAAAATGCGCCAGGACTGAGTGAGTCTGTTGGTGCCCTCCAGGAGTTACTATCTTCCACTTAAAAGGCTATTTGTTTGCAAAAGCAGAGGGAGGTAATCACAACATCATAACAGGACAGGATTCCCCCCCCCGACGTAACCGAGGGCGGGCGCGAGGAGGGATCAGCCACCATCTGTCCAATCGCAAGTCAGTTTCTTCATGCATTCCCTATCACAGTCCGTACATTATGTACAGCACACGCATTTATCCTCATTATACTAAAAGAAAGTCACAAAAATCCTCATCTCCGCTGTTAGAATCAGTCTTTGTCTACAGCTACTTAGTAGTAAAACATTTTAAAGTGTAATTATCAGTCAACAAGTCATCATTCTGCCCTTACAACTGTTGCTTTGGTAGAGACTTTGCTCTTTTAGCTGACTCAGACAGGCACCGGGCTGAGCTACTGGATTGGTGTCAGCGCCATTACTGACCTCAATAAGCAGATCAGCTGTCCACCAGTCAAAATCAATCCATACGCAGGTTTTACTTTCCTCCTAATGCCACTGCAAAGAGCAAGGGAAAGCCAGTTGCTTTCATTTCCAGCTTTCTCTGGTAAGTTTTTCCTCAGTATTTTATTACAACTTTGATCAACCTTTTTTTTTTTGCACATTAATAAAATAAACCCTATATTATCTGTTCAATATATATATAGCCTGGCGTACATAAATTAAAATTATATAAAGTTCAGTTAGACATTCAATGTGGGGGTCAATAAATAAATAATTAAATAAAAAGCAGGTTTGTTTGCTATTCTCTCACTATTTCAGTGAACACGACAAGATATTCGTGAGGGAATAAGCACATGTAAAACCCAAAAGAGAAATAATAAATATGTTATTAAGTAAATTAAATATTCCCCTAACTTCACACAACAGATGAGTGTTTTAGGATTTAGTTGTGCCTACCAAACACAGAGCCACTTGCCATGTAGAGTATAGTTCATTTACAAAGAATAAAGGCAGAGAAATAACCCATTAAACTGCAGTGAGATCATCTAGTATTGATTTTCCACTGCGCCCCACACCGCAAATCTGCAGCCGCGGATCGTCTTCCCCTCATCACGTTACCTAATACGCATGTGTTTGATTTTGCACAGAGTGTGTGCCTATGGTCGTGTCCAACTAGTGTATTTCTTTCAGCGAAACGGTGAACCTTATGACTTAGGAATGCTATCGTTGGCTCGAAGGCATTAGGATGGGAAACTGTGCATTTATTTCCACAGATCATTCCGAAAACATTTGTCAGGGTGCACACTACTCTGCTGCGACCTCTGTTGACCCACCTCAGAGAGCTCTCTAATAGGAGGCGTGTCCTCTCTAATCACATGAATGGGTGTGTGTGTGTGTTACCCACCCAGTGTTTTGGAGGTGCAAATTATATGCCATTGTCTTGACTCAATAATAGACAAGTATGTGCAAAACATTGAACATAAAAAGTCAAGTAATGGCTAAAGATGCACCAATTGGCTTTTTGTCGGCAAATTCCAATTATTGATTTTTAAAAGGTTGTCAGATTCCAACTTAGATTTTATACAATTCTTTCTAAGAGCTGTTTTTGATACTAACAAATACAAAAAGTTGATTTTCTTTTACAAAACCACTTTGAAGAGTTTTCAAATCATCCTAACTAGAAATCTAAAACTAAAGCGGTCCAGGGTACTTGACAGAGCTTAGTTAATTTATAGCTAAACAAATATTTGTCAGTGTCACGTGAGCTATGCACGGATTTTAAAAAAATAAGACAATTCCAATCACCCACCACGTAAATGGTCCATCAAAAAGTCTTTCACATTCAAAATTATTATACATAAAGTGCCTAATCTCCATTGAGCTCCAGATTACATTAACTGACTTAAAGTAAACTATTTAAATCATTTGCACCTCCAATTATAAACTAGACCATAACTCCTTAACTTTTTCATCTTATCCCCCAATGTTTAAGTTGTATAAAATGTAATTAAATTTATATTATTCAAGGATTTTTAACTGATGATGTGTTATTCTGAGGCCAATTGACATTATTGAGTAGTAAGCCACAATCATGGAGGACAATCCTGCCATAATTAAGAATAAATACAGAATACATTAATTGCTTTGTGGTTAATAAATATAATACTGTCATAATGAAAGATGAATTTGCAGTTTTATAATGGTAGAAGCAAGAAATTAAAACAACTAAATTAATAATTAGGTGTCCCTAGGTGGAGTACTAAATCAATTTTGTTTAAATGGACACCATGTTACTATGTTCTCATTTTGAGGCTAATCTATTGTATATGTAGCTAAATAACATGGCTAATAATTAGCCATAGTGGGTAATAATTGTTTAACTAAGTCTAAGAGGACCCTTACATCATTAAAACAACTATATTCAAGTAGCTTCTTATGGCTCTTGTCTTTACAATTTGCATTTATACCTCAGTAATATTATAAAAATGGGTAATTTTAGCTATTAACACAACAAAAACCTCAACACCAATGACATGTTAGCATCAAACTAGCAATATGCTAATGCTAGCTTAGCATGAATCAGCTGATTTTGAAAGGGTACTTTAAAAATTCTTTACAAAATCTACCTTTATATTAAAGTATTTACGAGATATCCTCTTATTTTCTATGGACCCATATAAAATTGGCTAATTCCAGTCCCCTGTAGGCAATCAGTGCATCAGCAACACTTTGTGCCACATTCTGTCTTCTACACTGAGTCTTACATCTCCATTGCGTTTATTTGTCAGTACTGCAAATAAACTATTTATGCAACTAAATGTAATTTGTAACACTGTTCTGCAAACTGAACATCATACGGAAAAAGTGCCTTATCAGATATAAGTGTGTTTTTCCCCTTCCCTCTAAGTATAGAAAGATACTAACACACACCATGATACTAACGCCCCTGATATCAAGGTGGGTGCAATGCGAAAGTAGCAAAGCTGTCAAATGAGGGTCTCACATCGATCTAAATGAAAAACTAGTCTAGTAACTAGTTAAAAAAAGTCTTTAGTTTTAATGTTTTGTGACACTAAAGTAACCACATAATGATCACCATAACAACAGGAAAATACATTGGTCTGTGCTGAAGGCCAAGAGACGAGTCTGATAAGGCTCAGAAAATTATCAAGGTCTACTCCTGCGTGAAACGGCTGTCTCCACGGTTACTAATATGCCAAGGAGCTCATAAAGAAGATCATGAAAGTGCTGCGATCCTGCTTTCGTCCACTCATTAGTTCCCCATGTTGAGGTTTTACTGAACATTTTGCAATAAACGATTGGACTTCATGACGCATCACTGTTGTGGTCGTGGTTTTATGTTCATTAGCCGCACCAAAATCATTGCGCCGGAGACAGCAAGCAAGAAAAGGTTATGATGATATTATGATTATTTATTGGCCTTTTTAAATCTCCAAGTTACAAATAAGAGCAGTGGGTTATTGTTATGACAATGGCCATGGGAATTTTCGCACAGAACACAGTTTAGTTACACCGTTCTGTGGAAACCCATAATTTAAAGTAATTTTCTATACACTGCAGAGTCACCTGTAAGGAAATGTGTTGGTATGATTCAAATTATATCCGCTACCAGAGGTTATTTTAGCTTGTTCGGGTCAAATCATTGGAGTCGCATGGCTCAAATATGAATACGAGTCACAATCAAAAGAAAAAATTATAAAATAAAATCATTAGGGGAAAAAAAAGACCTTTAAAGTACATTATAGTTGTGACTTCCCTCAATTCATGATTGCATATTAATAAAAATGCAAATAATTTATACATGTAGGCAATGTCTTTTAATCCTTCGAGGCCTTACACTGCAAAAATCAGAACTAAAAATAAGAGATTATTTCTTGAAATTAGAGTATTTTTTTCCTGATTTGAGTAGGTAAATAAGATTATTTACCAATGGAATATGATTTGTGCACTTACAATAGGAGCAATTCATCTCCATCATCTTATTTCAAGTGCAGTATATCTAATTATCTTATTTTAGGCGTCAAAATACTCATTACATTGGCAAATAATCTTATTTACCTGCTCAAATCAAGGGCAAATACATTCATTTCAAGACAATTTTACTTATTTTTAGGTATGTTTTTGCAGTGTACAAAGACAATCATCCCAACAAGGGCAGTTTTTTTTAATCTAATCAGATTTTGATACAATTAAAAGGCTAATCAAGTAGTCAAAGCCATCACTAAGAACAGATATTTGGCAATCTCCAGCAGCAACAGCTAATTAAAATTGGATTTTTGTGACATTTGCCACGTACAGCATGGAGGTAGCAGCAATCCTCCCCCCCTCCTCCCAACCCAAATATTAACCGTTTATCACCTCAGCATTATTGTGCAGAAAAAGGGGAACAGACTCATGAAAGCGTGTCAAGATCACACAGACTACACTGGCGACCCGCAGAGACAACCTGCAGCGTGTCACGAACTTCCCATTGATAAAAGAAAAACTTAACTACTGCTGCATTTGGGAGGAGTGCAATATTCTCCTCCAATTAACTTCCAATGCTAAAAAAAAATGAAATGCAATAAATAAAATAATGCTTTTTACCACAAACTGGATTGTTGTTGTTTTTTTTTGTTCTGCCGGCAGTAAAGAAACCACAGTGTAATGGTTAGCGCCTCTTCTTTGACCTCAGAGGAGGAGGAGGCCACAGGGGCAGAAAGAGGAGGACCATCAAAGCCACACTTACTCCTTTCACAGCCGACCTAAAGCATTCTCACGCTTTCTTCTAGAGTAACGGTCGCTTTATTAGTCATTTCATCCGTGCAATGACATTTGACTTAGACAGTTTAAGGTTGCAAAGGTGAGACCCACAGTCCCTGAGCATCAAATTGCATTTCCTCATTTCTGGACATCCTCTTTCTTCGGAACAGAAATAGAAGTGATGCTTGAAAGTGTTTCACAGAATCAGTGAGGGAGTTTAACAAATCACTTCGGTAAACAAAACACAGTTTGTTTTTTGTCCTAAGATCTAAATGTGGGCTCTCGCTCAACAGCTTGAAGACCCGGGCTTGTTGTGTCTCACAAAATGCCAGAGTGATGGAAAATCCGAGCCCCCGTGGAGTATAAGCCGCCCGCTGCATGGAGAAAAATGTTCAACAGTGGACTCAAGAGTTACAAAAGCTTCCATCATCTGAGCATCAAAGTGTGTCCCCGCACTGTAGAAGCTGTCAAAGGCCTGAAGCTAGAGGTAGCAGCTACTGTTTGTTCTCCGTGTGCAGTGGTCTCCCTGTACAACAGGGAGAGCACGCCCTGGTACCCGGGGAGAACAGGGGATGAAAAAAATGCTCCAATAATTCTACTTTCTGCAGGTCTTACAGCGACTCACACAACCGTTCATGCACATTTTGTCATTTTGCTGCCAAACTTCAATGTATTTTAATGGGAGTTTTTTATTTTTTCTTCCAGCAGACCATTAGTTGTAAAGTGGAAGCAAATTTTAAAACTTTCACACTTTTGAATGCGCTAAACCAGCGGCCCTCAAACGGGGGTCCCCGGACCCCCGGGCGCCCGCGAACCACGGGTTGGGGGTCCGTGAAATGCATGTTGTCCGGCCTGAGGAGGCACTGCTGAGGATAGGTCGAGGAAGAGCTAAGTAACTCAACGGACAAATATTTAACTTCATCAAGTAAGGTAAACGCCAAATCAGCTACAATTAGGAAGCATGACAACAGATTCCAAAAAAAAAAGTTAAAAAAAACAAAACAACTGGACTTGTTTTTCGTAGTTGAAGACGTTTCGCTTTATCTCCAGGAAGCTTTCTGGAGTAATGTGGAGTACCAAGCTTTATACTACTGCCTAACAAAGGCCTTGTAATGGCTTAGATAACATGCAAATACAACCGAAACAGGTCCACCACTTAGTAATGGGCGGTCGTTAAAGACATTAAACCAGCAGATTGAACCGAAAGCTTATTGAAAAAGCTTCCTGGAGAGGAGGCGAAACGTCTTCAACTACGAAAAACAAGTCCAGTTGTTTTGTTTTTCACTTTTGTTTTGGAATGGCCATGACCTGGATGACTGAGAATCTTCACCAGCATGACAACAGATACACCGAGTTTGGCTTTATTGAGAATGAGGATCTACTCTCCATCAAATCTCTAATATTAGATGTATTTATTTATTTATTTATTTCAAGAAACATACATAATTCCTAATGTATTTAACAATACAAAAGGCTGTTTAAAAAAAATACTATCAGCATGAGGAATCTTGTTGGAAATATTTCACCACTGCTAAGGGGTCCCTGGTCACGAAAAAGTTTGAGAACCCCTGCACTAAACTGTCTGATCCTACTTCTGAGTATATGCATGTGTTGTACATGCATATAATACATCTCTATGGTGAAAGTCTCCCAGATCGTCTAACCGTTTAGCTCCAACCCTCATTACACCAACTCAGTCCACCTTCCCTGTCCCTGCCCACAGAATGATGCGGCCACCCTCGTGTTTCGCCATTTTAGGATTGGGCGTTCAATGTACCACGTGTGGTTTGACCAACATAGAGCATGAGGTTCAGTTCTGACCTCGTGTCACAAATTCACCTGTTTCCCCTACATTGCTTTAGAGAGAAACCTGGACTTCTAAGAGCCAAGTTTGCATAAAGGCCAGATTTGTAGATGGCTCTCTGCAGCTCCTCCAAAGCTACCAAACAGCTTTGGGTGCTTCTCTGGAGATTAGAACGGCACCCAGATAGACTTCAGGTTTGGCTGCACTGTATTTCATTTGTATTTTTCACCCAGTATAGTTAATATTAAGTATGTGGTTGTGATGCATTTGTATTCAGCTCACTGCTAGGGAGACTCCTAACAAACCAACTGCTTGCTCCATGTTGTGCCATCCATCTGTGTCATAATAAGTGATTAAACGGCTTAATTATAGAGCACTGGTGATTTAAAAGGAAGATGATAAATTTGCTTAAACGTTGCAGAAAGGGAAAAGCCCACAGGATTCCCCCTGCAGCAGCCCTGGGACTCCCGGGACGCGCCGCAGAGCTCCAGCCGGAGGAGGCAGCTCACCTTAGGAGGTTGGGGAGAGGGATGGAGCCGGAACCCGAGCCCAGGATTCCCTTTTTCCCACTCAACAATTTCTCCACCAGGGCCACGTTCCCGGTGCGGGCGGCTTCCAGCAGCTCCTGCTCCTTCCCCATGCCGGACTCCTCAAGTTTGCAGCGCCGGGGCGACGGGGAAGAAAACAAAAAAACAGAGAGAATCCAACAGATCTTCCATAAAAAAATATAAAAAAAAAATAAAAAATTGCTCCTATCCTCAGCGTGTGCCGCGGGGAAGCATCCAGGGAGGGAAGCGGGTGTCACGGATGCTGCAGAGCTCCGGTCCCCCTGGCGCCCTGCAACCTCAGCTGATTCGCATCCACGGCTGCGTTTGATTTCCTCCCGGCGCGCGAGCCGCTCAACCCCCGGTGGAAACCTGCAACAAATCCTGCACCCCCTCCCTCCTCTTCCTCAGCGGAGAGGGTTTAAAAAGAAAACAAGAAAAAGAAGAAACTCCCCCCTTTGTCCTCTGGAGCTCCTGCTGGGAACAGACTGGAGGTGAAACTCCCGTCTGCAGCCACAAAAAGCTCCCTCCCTCTCTCTCTCCCTCCCTCTCTCTCTCTCTCCGGCGAGCCAACCGCACTGCTCCGCTGGTTATCAGGGTCGGCTCAGCCGCGGAAAGCTCCCCGAAACTACACCACCCACTTCCGGGCTGCGCCTTTCAAAATAAAGCCCGCGTTCTTCAATCAACTTTATTGTCAATTTCTTTATGCTCCAAACATACACAAAGAGATCGAAATTACGTTTCTTACTATCCCACGGTGAAGACAAGACATATTTACCAGACTAAGTACACAGACAACATAACGTTCAGATAAAAGTAAATAAGAGGGCACATGCAGTGAATAAATAAATAAAAGCAGCAAAATTTGGTTTTTAAATTGTACATGGACAGTCCATAAAATATCAGTGCAAAAATCAGGACAAAAAAATAAAAATAAAAAAATGAAATAAAAAAATAATAATTTTTTTTTTAGTATTAATAGGAGTCATTACGTAAGAGCAGCAGAAGTGCTGTGTTTTCTGGACAACAACAACAAGTTCCGGACAACCAGACAGAATGGGATGTCGCCAACTCCTCCGTGATCAAACAAGCGATTGGATCAAAACGTTCAGACCTGAACCTCTAAAAGCATATAAAGACAATTACAAGGTTGGCTTTCTATCACCTGAAGAACATTTCCAGCCAGGATTAAAGGACTGATGTCTCAGCAGCAGTGGCGCCACCAGGGGTTGGCCAGGGGTGGCCTTGGCCCCCCCATGCCATATCCTGGACACCCCACTGGCCAGTGTAAATTGTAGGCAGGCACTCTTCTTGACCTTCTATCACACTTTTATTTGTATCTGCCTGTATCTACTTTCCCCTAGTAACTGTTTTGTTTTCCAATAAATGAATAAATGTATACCTTATTCTAAAAATAATTACACAATATAAAAGGAATTGTTGTTCAACTCAAAATGTTAACTGTACTGTTATTGGTCTATGCACATTAGATCGTTAAAAATAAAAAAAAAAAAACATTAAAAACCAAAATATATTGGTCGGCGATTACTTAAGTATTTAAAATAGTTTTCTATTATTAGTCCTAAGGCAGCTTTACTACAACAGTAGAATAAAATACTGAATTTATGGCTTTTAGTTTCAGTGCCACCCCAAGAGTTTAATTGGCTCCATCTGGCCACCCCTATGAAACATTTCTGGAGGCGCCACTGCTCAGTAGGGTCTGGAAAAACTAATCCACGCGTTTATATTTAGTAGAATTGATTACTGCAACGGTGTTTTCACAGGTCTGCCTAAAAAGTGGATCAGACAGCTGCAGCTGATTCAGAACGCTGCTGCCAGCGTCCTCACTAAGACTAAGAAAGTAGAGCACATAACCCCAGTTCTAAAGTCCTTACACTGGCTCCCTGTACCTCAGGGAATAGACTTTAAAATCCTTCTGTTAGTCTATAAATCACTGAATAGCTTAGCACCTAAATACATCACAGACTTGTTATCAGCGTATAAACCCTCCAGACCTCTAAGGTCTTCTGGCTCCAGCCTGCTCTGCATACCCAGAACCAGAACTAAACACGGAGAAGCAGCATTTAGTTCCTATGGTCCACTTATCTGGAACAAACTTCCTGAAAACCGTAAAAGCGCTGAAAGCCTGAGTTCCTTTAAATCAAGATTAAAAACACATTTGTTTAGGATTGCCTTCGACTGTTCTAGTTAAACTGTTTTACTGAAACATCATTAGTTCAACTTTGTAGTCCAACTGTTTTTAATGTTTGCTTTTAGTTTCTATTCTCCCATGTTCTATTTTGAGTCTACATTTTTTTCCTACTTGGTTTTATTGTGTTTTATATTCCTATATTTTAATCATGTAAAGCACTTTGCACTGTCTCTGTACTGAAATGTGCTATACAAATAAATTTGACTTGCCTTGCCTTCCCTACAATGCGCTAATGACGCTGTTGCTTAACTTGCACAATGCATGACATGCCTTTAAATCTGATTGACATCATTGAAAAGTGAGTAAATGTGTTACCTAAATGTGTTTAACACCATAAATGAACTTTCTTCTGTGAATGTTTATTGGTTAGTGTCAATTCTAACTCATGAGCAGGTCGGTCCTTTCTCATTTAGCCTGTGCAAATTCTCAGTTATCCGGGTCATTGCAACAGCAAGTCTTTAATCAAGTTTTGACCGCTATATATGAGTTTGTATCAGTTCTGGTGGCTTCAGAAACCACCAGAAGTCACCAAAAGTCTGGTTGCCTCCGATTTAAGCCTTTGTGAACAAGATGAATTACTGGACTGTTGCATAAATTAATTAATAAAGCTCTTGAACGTGCACGAGTGCAGATATAAACCTCCCAGACAACATAAGCTAATGCTATCCATTATTAGCTCTCTTTGAGCTACACTACGCAACGCTCCGCTGCGAGAATGCATCGAGAGAAGCAGCAAAACGACACACCAGAACTCCGTCAGCTGTCCTGCTGAGGACCCTGTTATCCCCCTTACAGATTTCTTGTCCCACTTTAGGGTTTCTGATCGTCACACGCGCCCAATTGACTCCACATGCCTAAACACAATAGAAACCTAAGGGTGCAACGGACACTTTTAATGCAAACTGCTCGCATTGCCAGTGTCACAGAAACGTTGTCTTTTTTTCGTCTAAACTGTACAGACTGAACTGTTTCCAAACAATTATGTCATGATCATTAGAACCTAGAGACCTAAAGTAGGCTACTAGTTTCTAAAGATGGGGTCTTGCAATTCAAGAACTGAGGGCTTGATCTTCTTCGGAAATGAAACCAAACAGAAATCCATCCATCCATCCATCCATTTTCCGAACCGCTTTATCCCTCATGGGGTCGCGGGGGGTGCTGGTGCCTATCTCCAGCGTTCACTGGGCAAACAGAAATAATTATGCCATTAAGAGATATAAAGAATTCAGCAACATATTAAATACTGATCATGTTTGTGGTGCCATTGCACCTCTGTTTGATTGACTTAGTAGAAATGCTAAGCGCCATTGACTTTAAACGTGTTTCCTGCTCATTGGTCTGCTAGATAATACTTTTATTGTGGAAGTAGCTGAGTATGTTTTCCGCCATAATTTTCCGGGGTTTGATTCATGATCTCTCTGTCCAGTCTGCTTGGGGATCAACGATGCTACAACATCAGTGTTTAGCACTTTACTTTGTTTGTGGCTCTGGTTTAAAAAAAAAAAAAAAAAATTAAGAAAAGCCACACAAGCAGCCAGCAGCTCGGACTCTAGTTTCCGCTCAGAGTTAAAACTTATCCCATCGCTCCCGCGCATGCGCGCTGCATCATTCTCTGTGCCGGCATTGTTGTCTCTGTTTTTTCTCAATCGGCGCGCCGCTGCTGCCGAATGTGGTTTGGAAACAGGTGAGATCCCCCCCAAAATATCCTCCTCCTGCCCCCAGCCAGCCGTGTCAGAGCAGGGTTAGTGTGAATAATGCAGAATGAGGGCAGGAGCGGGGATTTAATGCGCTTTGACAGCCAGAAAACGCACAGACACCTTGCCCCCCACCCCCCCCTACCCCCCTTCCCAACCCACCCTACTCTGACCCTGCCTCCTTTTTGCAGGCAGGAACCAGCATGATGCATTCATGCTGCTGCTTCCTTAGAATAAAAAAGCAGCACTTGATTCTGAATTGTAAGGGGGAAAAAAAGATGCATGGTTTTCATTATTTTAAACAAATACAAATCTGAAAGGCGAAATACCTCCTTTGTTTTCATAGTTATTCCAGTCAGTGGAAAACGAGGGTCAAGCTTAGGCTTGCAGTATGAGTTCCTATTATTGTAGGAGTTAGAGAGCTACAAGTAAACCAAAGATTTTCCTCTATTTGTCTTTAGGGTGTTGCACAAAAGGTAGTCACCGAAGGTCATGCATAAATCTGAGACTTCTTGCTTTTGCGGCTGTGACTCGTCCTTTAGTTCCCTATGTAGACTTAGCTGAACAAAGAGCATCAAACAGGAATGTCTACAGGTCCTAACAGTGGAGTTTGTTTCATCAAAAGAGGGCAGCCTTTGGTTTCTGGCGGAGAACACCATGGTAGTTTGGAGGAAAGATCTCGGCTCTCAAAAGGGCCAGTGGTATCAGGAACTAACCCGAAGATGTCACATTTGAGTGACCTCCAACAAGAATCCTTATGAATCCAACACAGAGCCTAGAGAGAGGGGACTTTGAAGTTTGAAACGTTGAGCAAATTGCAAAATAACCTCCCAACACGCATCCAGAGGACTGGAAATCAGGACGCAGAGGATGAAGCGGTGAAAAGGAAGCGCTTCTGGATGCAGATGCTGCTCCTCATCCCAAGTCAAGACACAACCTGACTCCTCTCTCCAGCGCAGCGTTTATCTCCATCCAGCTGGTCCAGACATGCCGTCATGCTCCCTATTCCCTCCGGAACCCAGCGCTCAAACATGTGCACACGGCCTTCCCTGCGATGCACCATGACTTGGCTGCATCTCAGTGGCTTTAGGCTGCGGCATGTAAACAAATCGTCACATTTGCCAGTGAAAACAGCAGAGCTCTCCTTTTTTTTTTTTTTTACACACGTGCACACTTGTTTTAACGTCCTCCCGTGATTCAAAGCGCTGCAGCAGCTGGTAGATGTCATGACCATTTAAGTCCAAACACCCCCATCCAGCCGCCCAG
Source organism: Fundulus heteroclitus (assembly GCF_011125445.2). Classification (NCBI taxonomy): domain Eukaryota; kingdom Metazoa; phylum Chordata; class Actinopteri; order Cyprinodontiformes; family Fundulidae; genus Fundulus; species Fundulus heteroclitus. Next base: position 111,071 of record NW_023396778.1, read on the forward strand.
GCTGCTCCTACATGTAGAGTTTGCCTCTCGTTTGAATTTAGAAACGCTCCATCGTAAAATTAAGGCGAGCCACAGGTCAAATACCTGTTTTGAAAATCATCCAAGGCGTTTTAAACATGCTGAACTGAAAAAAAAAAAAGCATCATGTTTTATGCTGTGGAGCTTTTTTTCCCTTTCCAGCATGTAGATTTCTTTAAAAAAGGGCATTTAAAATAAAGATTAGCTGTATACCTGCTGTGAAGGATATTAAAAGGTTAGAAGTTACTTTTGGTTTTGCTGAGTTTTTACTACATTTCTTTATTATGCTTTGAGTGTGGCACTAATTTGTTGTACAATGGTTTCAGTTCTTATATTAGTACTAAAAAGTGCAAAAACAAATGGACAGATTTCTTCTAAAACATTTGCTTGGCTAAGCTAAGAAGTAGGCCTAAACCTTGCTATTTTTGAATCAAACCAGATATAAACAACTAGGGATGCACGATATAATATAATAATATCGGCTCGATTAGTACATTTTTTTGATAAAAATGGCCGATAAATTAATTAAATCTGGTGGAATTTTATCTACCATTGATGCGCTCACCTAGAAAATAGAACACAATGGCGACAAAGACAATGATGAGTAGAAAGTGGTTAAGTTATTTAAATTTTTATTTTACTTTCTCTTATAAAGATGTCCCAAAAAACATCTCTACAATGCCTCATGCAGTCAGGCAACCTTTTGTTGATTATTCACCTCATTTTTGAGGATGCACTTTTATTGATTTTATTGAATTTTTGGAACCGAGGCTGACCTGCATTTATTAGTACATATAATTTTATGTTCGAAAATTATTTGACTTGACTCCACAAAATATCTTTGCAGATAGTCTTCTGAACATTGTTTAAGAAGTTGCACTTTTTTGACCTTTGCTGTGGTTATTTTTGAGGGTTTACTTTTTGACTTCACAAATGTCTTTGCAGTTAAGCCATAGATCTGTTCGGTAATTTTTCAAGGGATGCTCTTTGTATTCTGAATTGATTTGTGTCTTTTGTTATTTAAAGCTAATTTTTTTGTGTGATGGTATAACAAAAAATAAACATTTGAAGAGCCAAAACCTTTTGTTTGCCGTTATAAATAAGCCAGAGTTACTAAATAAGTTGTTTTTCATAGCTGCATCCAGCACAAGCTGTAATTATGCAAAAAACTATATTGAATATGAACTTATCAGTATCGGCCATGAAAAGCAGAAAATGATCGGTTATTGATATCGGTTGAAAGTTTTTATACCGTGCATCACTATAAACAACCTCCAAATTATTAATTGGGAGTCTAATTTCTGTAAAGTGGATCATTTGTTTAAAATATTGTCAAAGCAGGTAAATAAAAAACGTCTCAAAGTTGGGTTGCAGACTGATGCATGATCGGTACGTAACGTTTCACAGCAAAAAGCTTTTCATACTAAAAACTATTTTGTTACTGGACACACTCAATACCAAATTATCCCTCCATGCATCTTCAATACCCACTTTTCCGGGCTGTCGGAGGGGACTGGTGCCCTTCTCCAGCAGGTACACCGTGAACAGTTCATCATTCCCAATTATCAACAAGTCATATAAAAATAAATAAATAAAAATCCTGATTAGGACAACTCTAGTTGCTGGTTTGCAAAAGATAAAAATCAAGATTAATATGGATATTAAATCAGTCGCAGGGTTTTTAAAGTGCAAATTTTATCACTTCCTGTAGCAGCTAGCTGTGGTGAAGTGCTAATGCTAGATCGGATATGTAGAATAATAGTTTGAGAATTATCCTTTTTAAAACCCAAGAATGTGCTTTGTTCTGTACTAAATTCATAAAAGGCAAACAGAATAAACCTTTGCTAACAACCTGGGAGGGAAACATGGGTTTTCCAACCAACTGTTCAGGGACCTGCTTGGATGAGGGCAGCGGCAGGAAATCAATGCGTCTGAACCGAGGTGGGTATAAAATCAGAATAAAACACAAGAGCTCAGCAGCATGCTATGGTAAGCACAAAACAAACCGTCTCATTATGTTGTTTAGGCAAGATGACTGCTGCAAGAACAAGGAAATAAGACTTTTTTTATGCATAGCTTTGCAATATGAGCAGCTTGCAACAAATATACAATTTACAGCATAAAAAGCTGAAGTTTCTGATGATATATTTCTGCAAAAATGGAAAAAAGACTGAACTCAGACTCAAGGATGTTCTGTGCAATATTGTAGAGAGGTAGATTTATACTGACTGAAGTTTACTCTTACTTACGTGTCTAATGCTGCTGTTTGTGTGTTTTTATTCCTGCTTTCTTTGCCATGTGACATCACCAGCTATGTTTTTTTATGTATTGCTACATCTCTGTAAAAAAAAAAAAATACATAAAAAAAAGCAAGTTTCCTATCTGTGTAATTAATGCGTTAATTAGCTTTATGTCATAGTGTAATGAATTTAACAAGATGCGAGTAAATTCAAACAAGAACCTTAATAAAAAGGTGAAACCTTTAAAACGGGACCTTTATCTCAGTATTTCAGGAAAACTTTTTGTAATGGTGTCTGAATGTCGCCTTCTTCCCAGTAAGTAGGGGTGTAATGATTGCAGCAAAAATATTTTTCAAACGTTTTCAAGTGGTTTTAATTTGGTGGAACAAGACAACTTTAATTTGTTTTTTTTTTAGTAGATGTTTTGCACATGTAGCCTAAATCTATTACTGTTAAATAGCATCAGAGCTAAAACTACCTTCATTTCCCAATGTTTCTAATGTGCCGTTAGAAAAATAAGTTGATTTGTTATGAATGTAATTTAGCACACAGGGATGACAGCAGGAAATATTGTCATTGCTTTTCCATGAAAGTCATCACAATACATGGATTTTTTTTTTTTTTTTTTTTACATACAGAAACACACATGTAGTTAGGCAGCTTCAAAGTGGCCCTTTTTTCTTTTTTTTTCTCTCAACAGAACAGCGCTCCACTCATCCGCTCCTTCTCTCACAGTTGTGATTGCCGTTATTTACAGTGCCTCAGCTTTAAAAAGTGCTGCACGCGTAGAGTATTTACAGATATAAAAATAGGACAAACGTGGAGGCAGCAACTAATTCTGAGGCGTTTGGGCAGGGGGAGAAAAAAAAAAAAGTCAGGAACTGAACCGATGTTTGTCCTCTACGCCCGAAAAAAAAATTATTGTTCTGTCTGGAGTCGCGCACACACACACACACACGCACACGCACACACACACAAACTCCCACACATTCAACTGCAAACACAACAAAACCATTCAAGGTTCTGTAGAAAATACATGTTCACATTCTTGTACAATATACACTGTATACAGTCTGAATAGGAATGCACTCAATTACAATTAAGTGCAGTGCAAAATAAGTTGTCTTTTTTTTTTTTTTTTTTGGACATTCCTCTAACGATGCAACATTCAGTGTTGGTTCAGACCTACAGGTTCCTATGAAACTCATCTTAAATGAGCTGCGGTGGTTTTAATAATAACAGAAGTAGTGAGGAATTAATTACTAAAGATGCCAACGACGTCGTAGATTTCTATCCTGTTCAAACAGAATATCCCGTCTGGGTCAACTAAAAACAGAAATAGTGTAAAAATGTATTTTCTCAGTCTTCTCCAAAGTCGCGGTAGCTCCCTCAACGAAACATGCAGATGAAGCAGTTAAAGTAAAAAAACAAAAATCTCTCTTTTTGGAGGTAAGAGTCGGCGCACGTCAGCGACTCAAAACCAAGGCAGTTCTAGCTGGTGTTAATCTTCAGGTTCTTCATGCGGTGGAGCAGCGAGTCCTTCTCCATCTGAGCTTCAGCCAGCGCCATCTTGGCTCTGGACAGCTCCACCTTCAGGCATTCGTTCTCCTCCAGCAGCATCTGGAAGCAGAGCGGAGTCACCATCCCAGTGTAAACAACTCTGATTAAAATCCACAAACAGTGGTTCAGGAAAAAGCACTTATTGTGGATTTTGTCATGTTGCGACAACAAACGTTAATGTTTTTCCACAAGGTTTCAACAGAAAGTAGCACATCACGTTGAAATAGGAGGGAAAGATGCATAACTTCTGTATTGAACCTCCTTTATTTTGATATCCTTTGATTAAAAAAAACAAAGTAAAACCAATTGTTGACCACAACCACACAATCTCCAAGAACAAACATGGTGGTGGCAGCATCATGCTGTGGTCTGAAAGCAGGATGGAGCTAAATAATGGGCGCAACCTTAATCCTGAGGTTGAGGTTTGCATTCCCGCAGGACAAAGATCCTAAACATAAACAGGGTTCCTACAGCATAAGGCAAGTTAAATTCAAGACTTTTTAAGACTTTTTAATGCCACTTGAAATAAGAAGTTAAGACCAACTTTACGATAAACCTGATTGTGAAAACTTCACCCAAATGTTTATTTTAACATAAACCATTACTTTCTGGCCCGGTAGACATGTTTAAAATTTTGAAAAACATTCCATTTAGCAAGAAAGCTAAAAATATACAAATTACAGATATATTTTTAACAACTACTGAACTGAATTCACAAACTTTGTTTTGTTCCGTACTAAAATAAACTATAAATCAGTTTTAAAAACCCACAACATAACCAGTGCCAACTCTTTTTCGCAGCTATGGTCCGGCTGCAACCGTTTTTATTGGTTCTGCTATCGGGAAGGAACCAACAATGGCTACATGGAGCCGTTTGGTAAATTAAAAAATTTATAATTGTGTCAATTATTTTACTGTTTGGTAAGGATTACAAAAATAAAATCCTATTTATGACCTGGTAACAATTTTAAGACCTAAGAAAGATTGATTTAAGACATTTTAATGCCAATTAAGGCCTTAGTTTTATATTACAGAATTCAATGCCTTTTAAGACTTTTTAAGGATCTGCGGGAACCCTGATAAAGCACAGTGATGGAGAACTTTTGCAGAAGCCCTAAAGCAGGGGTGTCAAACTCATTTTGGTTTAGGGGCTTAATCTGATGTCAAGAGGGCCACACGAGTAAACTCATTGCAAGATTAAATAGAACTAATAAAAGTGGACTTCTTGTTGATTTTTATATTAAATGAATTTCACTTTTACACAATATATTATGAATAACCTCAGTGTTTTTAAGAAAAGAATGTGTAATTTCAACAATACTTTTACTCAGTTAAACATTTACTTGTGCATTATGCATAAGAACTGATCACAGTGATTGTACAATGTTGAAAAACATTTATTCAAATTTTTTGGAACTTAAAAACACTGTTCTGCATGACAAAATACATCAAACAGATAAAAATTAAGAAATGATTTAAAATAAATTTTCCACATCTGAAGCTCAGTGCTACCATCTGCTGATTAAATCACAGCGCCCCTCGTGGACAATATAGGAACTGCAGATTTTCAATTAAACGAAGTACGCGTTTTTTTTCAATAATTGTTTTATCATTCTCTTCCTTTTATCTTCTCTTTCTTTCACCTTTTCTTTTTTTCTTCTTGTTCTTCCTTTCCTCTCCTACTTTCCCATTGTAGTGTCCATATCATTTTAGATAATCCCCGCATGAATCATAATAAAACTATTCACATTCATAAATCAAGCGGAGCACTATGGCAAAAGCAGTACTGCTCCACTTGTGAAAGTCAAATCTGATGAGCTCTTTTTGCCATTAAGACAACAATTCTTATTGCCACATTGCCAGACAGGACACTGGATAAAAAAAAGTAAAAAAAGAATTGTTGAATAATGATAATGCATTTAGCCACCGGGCCGGACTAAATTGTTCGGCGGGCCGTATGTTTGACACCCCTGCCCTAAAGAAAGCCAATCCATCACCGGCTTCTGCAGAATAGAAATGCGCTGGTGCACTATGCAAATGTTACCAAACCACAGCCTGAACGAGTCTCTTGGCTTGTTTGTGTCTGACCTTTTCTCTAGTTGCTGGACCGGGGCTGGTGGGCAGCGGTTGAGTCTGCGTTGCCTTCGCTGTCCTGCAGACGGCGCTCACAGCCTCAGGAACTGGACTCAGAGAGCCGTCAGTCGGCGCTTTTTTGGATTTGCCGTCTGTGGCACCATCCACTGTGAAGAGCACGAAAGAGAACGGCGTTGGTACTTAAACTGTAGCGGGGTGACTAAGTGAGTGGATTCAGAAAGACGCTTCCTCCACCTCCTATTGAGAAGGACCCGTCGTCCTGTCTGTGTACGACGAGACTGTCCACGTGTAACGTGATCGCAGAGGGATCGCCGTCGGAGGGATTGTCGCAGGGCTCGTCTCCCTGCAGCACAGATGTACAGACGAAAGTTACATTAAAAAAAAAACGGCATTTATTAAACGTCGAGTTTCAGCGTAAACAACAAAAGTTTTCCCCACGTTTAAATTGATGTGCGTGTCCTTGATTCTGATCTCCATGGGCAGCACCTCGGAGGACGGGTCGCCCTCCATGAAAAGCGCCAGGTTGCGCAGCGAGGCCATCATGAAGCTGGCCTGGTATCCGTGGAGATGCAGTTGCAGGAAGCCGTTGTGCTCCGCCATCGGGGAGTGGGTGGCGGCATTGGGCCCGCTCTCCAGGCGAGCTCGGACCTCCGGGCTGTAAAGGGTCCGGTTGGATTCTGAGTTGGTCTCCCCACCAGCTGGGGGCAAAAAAAAAGGAACAACAGCTCCCGTTAAGAGTTAGAATCTCTGTGGAAGGTGAGCGGAGATGAAGCAGCTCCTTTTTAACCTCTGACATTGAAATACTCCGGAGCATAAAATGCTGTCAGTCTCAGCCAGAAACAAAAAGCCATTTCCTCTAATCAATATCTGAACAACAAAAAAAATAATAAAAAAAAAAAAATAAAAAAAAAAAATCAGGAAATATGCAGAGCTGAAGGCCAGATATAATAAGATAAATGGTAAACAAATACTTCTTCTATGTAGCGCTAAAGAAGATTAATTTAAAATAGTGTCACAATGAAACTGCATTGACCAGCTGATGTGTTTGTATAAAATAAATATCCTGTTTGGTTTGCCCTTCATTTGGTAAATAAATAAAGGCATCAAACCTTAAACGTGGATGGTCAAAAGTGCTGCAAGTCAAAGAAATACATTTAAAACGTGATTAAATTGCATATATTTAATTGCATATACTTGCATTTAAATAAAGAAAATGCACAAAACTAACCAGTAACTACTCAAATTTGTCAGTAACAGAATACTGAACTGTACATTAACATGATTGAAAGTAAATACGTAGTTTAATGTATTATTCATGCATTAATCACATTTTTATTAGCTCTACATTAAAACAGAACATTAAATCTGTATTTTACTTTATTACATTTCAGACCATGTTCTGCAGTTCCTTCAAAAACAAATAAAATGTGTTCATTCAGGATTAGTGAACAGCAAAGGAGTTTCTGTGAATTTAAATACAGATCATTTTGCAACTGAAGTATAATGAATGATGCATTTACTTTCAATTTCAATGGTGACTGAAATTCAACTAACAACTTAATTATTTGGTTATTTTATAGATTTTGCCACTTTTGACCTCTTAAATTATCACAAGAACTTAAATAAGATGTCTGACCTCCTAAAGATAGTTCAGATAATGGGAGATGGGGTTGTGTTGGGCTTATGAGTGGTCAATATCTTACCACTAGTCAACATTTCTTACTGAAAAAAAAAACAACAACCTAAAAACCCTGAAATTAAAAATATCAGTATTTTCACATCCTGATTTTTGATAGTTAACTATCATTTAGACTTAAATGCAAATTTTAGAATGTCATCTTTAATATTTCCCAACTGAATTGAACATGTAAACCACTTATATTTTATCCAATAACCTTATTAGGTGGTTGTTTCACCGATGCCTTAGTGAGAACATCTAAAAATGTAAGATTTCTTTTTTACAAGTAAAATAAAAACAGAAAAGTAATCTATGCCCTCTACGTTTAAGGAGTATTTTGATGTCAAGTTTAAAAGCGGCTTTGAGTGAGATATGAAACGACTGTAAAGAAGGAAGCAGGAGATCATAAAGACGAGTTAGAGACAAAGCTGGAAAAAAAAAACAAACAACAAAAGGCAAATATTACCTTACAAGGGATGTAAGAAGGAACAAAGAAAGGGACTGAGAGGCTTTTTGCAGTCCCACAGGCTCCAGCTAACAGTCATGTTTAATTATGTTTGCAGACTTTAGTTGTTCAAATAAAACTTCTGCTTTAAAAATTCATGTAGGAACAGGATAATCCAGACGCTGAGTACTAAAAACATAAGCACCAACATCTTTATCCAGAGTAGATACAAAAAAAAAGGTGAAAACAAAGAGAAAGAGGACACAATGAGATGATAAAAGCTGAGGTTGGGACATCAATTTACATATTATTGACAATAAAAACCAGCAAAGCAAGATGACACGTTGAAACAGGTAGCAAAACACATCACAGTTCACGATACATCATTCAGCAAGGCATGGAAATGAAACGTCAAAAAAGAACCAGTAAGAGGTATGTCGCTTTGGTTTTAAAACGCTCCGTGGATAAATGTACGCAGAGGGTTAATAGCGCAGGAAACGCACAGAGATCTTTTACATAAAGTGACAGAAACTATGGTCGGAGCAAAAAATAAGAAGCAAGAGGAGAAGGGAAGAAGAAATGGAGAAAAAGCCAGAAGCTAGTCAGAGGGACTGAATGAGTGAGATAAGACGGAAGAGGAGAGAGAAAAAAAAAATATGGCCCGCAGAAGAAAAGAAAAGGTGGAGACGGAGGGGTGAGCTACAGGATTAGCGAGAAGATGGAGTAGGAGGGCGAGTAAAGAGGAAAATTGGAAGGAAAGAGAGAGGGGATGAGGAGGATGGGGGGATAGAAATAGGTGGCAGGGGGGTAAAGCAGGCGTATCTCTCATTGCCTGAATCACTGAACTGAAACTGCAAAGTCTGCTGCAGTAGAGAGAGAGAGAGAGGGATGGATGGAGAGAGAGGAGGACAGGGAGGAGAACAGGAGGATTAGGGGTTAAATTGGTTTGCGAAAAATCTAGAAGTTAATTTCATGTATTTAAAGGCTGGGGGAGGGGGGGCTAATGTTGCAAATAATGGGACTCACTCAGTCCATTACAGACAAATCCATCCTTCATTAAGTGCCACTCACTCATTCACACATACAGACTGGAGTATTCCCCCTCCGCTGCTGGAAAATGAGCAAACATGCACGCCTCCTGCGCCGCAACACGCTGCCTCTGCAGAGCATGTGTGTTGTTGTTGTTTTTTTTTTTTTTTTTTGCATGTTAAGCACACGAACAGATGCGCTGAGCCAAGCATGCATGTTAAGATTCACATGGGGAATCAACACACAGCAAGTTACCTTGGCTGCTCTGAGCAGGTATTGGTACTGAACACACCATACCTGTGGGGAGGTTATGGAAGGCAAATAAAAACAGAAGCAAGGGGTGGATGTGTTAGAGTGGAAATGTGTGAAACTGAACACAACAAAACATTTTTTTTAATCTATTTATGAAAACATTTTAGACTTCGAATGTTTAAAAATCTACTGGAAACATTCTCAATACAGCATTATTAAGATAAACTCAGTTCAATTAAAATTATTATTTTTTTAATTAGCACCAACCTGCAACAACTCGAGATCATTTATAAGACAAATTGTTTCAAATTCAATTGAAATCAATTCGATTAATTTCAATATAATTTAATCATATAATCCCATTTATGTCCAGATAATTACAGTTAATTTTGATCCCAATTATAGTGCAGTATTATTGAAAATTGTAGCCTAATTAACAGATTGGATTTTTACAGCTTTTTGGATTAAAATAGCTGAGTATCATCAGCATAACAATACATTTGTCCTAAAATGTCTTATCATTTTAATAGCAGACATACATGTTATGTAATTTGACATAAGCCAATTTCTTTTTTTCCAATAAACTCTAAAAACTGTCACGTATACTTAAAGAGAGGTTTGAACGTTTTCCGCTTATTTTCTCTTCTCTGGAGATGGTGTGGCAACATTTAGTTTTTATTTTAACAATATTAAGCTCTAAATAATAATTTAATGCTCTCCAGTTTCTGATTTCTATCCAATTCAGGGCAGTTTTGGACATCAGAGTACAAACCTTGCTTTTACAGTTTTCAGCTGTCACTATTTGTTTATTATATATATATATATATATATATATATATATATATATATATATATATATATATATATATATATATATATATATATATATATATATATATATATATATATATATATATATATATATATATATATATATATATATATATATAAAAACAGAACACACAATATCACTGCTTTCTTTGGCATCTGACCTAACATTTATTAGTTCTAAACTCACAATCGAGCTTTTAAAGCACAATTTATGAAACTTTTATTCTATTTGTGGAAATTCAAAAAAGAGCCGTTTCAGTTGTTTGTTTGGCATCTTTAAAATCTTAAAAAGGGGAAATATATTGGTTTTCTGTTCTTCCTTTTCACATAGAAATCATTTAGTTGTGGTCTAAATAAAGTGGAACTGCAATGCTTTGCTTTGAATTCCTCGTTTATTTACACCCACGTGAAACTCGTTTTGAAGCCGTCTCTTTATAGAGGCGCTTTATTCCCCGGGCCTCTGCAGGTCGCAGAGCATTTCCCTCTGACCCATTTGGCCATTTGTGTAGTACGCTGGGTGACGGTGTACTTGTAACTTCAACATCCTTCAGCTTGGACTACAAAAAAAGCTCATGAGAAATAAAAACGGCAGCTTTCCAGGACTGATAAGTTGGAAGTCCATGACCTTTTTTAGCAGATCTGCAGCAAATACTGTGACGTAATTGTTCAAAGAAATGTAATAGAAAACTGAGAAAACTGAACTGTTTAAAAAAAATATGACCCAAAGAGAATATCAAGGTATCTATGCAGCAACTGGACTGACTACAATCAAATTTTCTGCATTTCTTGGGTCTCAAAGTACACAACAAAACGTATTTAAGGGCTAAAAAATGTCTTGCCTGATATGTCCCCTTTAAAACTATGATTTAAAGTGGTAAATGTATAAAATTGAATTGCCTTTTTAATGGAATCTGCCCATATCACTGCTTCTATTTCAAACTAAAATTAAACTGCCATGCCAAAAATGATATATGTCATTATTTTAAATAAAACTCATGTAATGCTCCGCTGCTTTCTTAATGATATTTACTCTTTAATGATGACCGTTTTACCTGTATGGAAACTAAAGATGTTTCATATCGTAATTTTTAATTCTCTCAAACTTCCCTTAATCTAGAAAATAATACAAGTTAAAACTGTATAAGCCCAAGAAAGCCTTTTATTTAAATTTTATTTTCAGCTATATCATCCCGCAGCTTCTTACTCTTGGATAAAACAGACATTGTGACTTTGTTGCTGGTTTCTCTGTATGTCTCTCATCCTTATCTTTGAACGGTTAACACATCATTTCATGGCCTGCTGTTAAAAATCACTAACCACAGTTTTAAGTGTGTTTAACAACCTTTCTCACAGACACATCCTCTCTTGGTCTCTCTGTTTCCCTTCTCATGTCCAAATAATTCAAAAATTCATTCTTTTAAGTCTTTGAACACAAAATGCTCTCCTCGTGTGATTGAACCCCCAGATGTCCTTTACTTTAATAATTTTTTTTTACTCTTATTATGAATAATAGATTGTAACCATTCCTGCTGAAGTCTGCTTCCATCTGCTTGTTTTGCCTAATTAATAGCTTAAAATTGACATTTTTTTTCTTGTTTTCTTTAATATCTAAAGATGTTCCGCACAAAACAGGGAAAAAAAATGATTACAGACTACATGTAAAATATACAAAAACATACATATTAGTCAGTGAATTGTGAGTGCGATGCGGAAAGCATGCCGAACACTGTAAAAGAGCCCATCTACGTCTGATGCACCAGCATGAACTGAAATCCAACATGCTGACCGTTGGTTCTTACCCAGGCTGCGGTTGCTGAGGTACTCTCTGAGGCTGATGTTGCCCAGCTGGTTAGGGATGATCCGACCCACCTCTAGAGCCACGGCCGAGCTCTCGCCCACCGCCTCCATGCCCACGCACACCGACCGCACCTTCAGCACCAGCACAGACACCTGGAGGAGAGGACGGCGGCATCATCGTCTGGCTCCCTTCTTAATTTTGACCTTATACTGACTTTTTTTGTTTGTGATTTAAACATTCAGACTTCCCCGAGTGTCTTACCGTATCTTTCGTGGTCTCGTCGATGCTCTGTGAGGCGGCGCTGACGCTGTCCGGGGACCCGCCCCCCTCCTTCTCCTGAACACTTACTGCCTCGGCGGCGCTCTCCGGGACATTTTGCTCACTCGTGGCGTCCTTGAAGCCAGAGATGGACACATCGTCTGCAACGTAGAAGAAGATGAATAAAAATATGAATTCATTTGGCTTTAAAGTCACTCAAGGTTTCCTGCAAAACTGATGAACATAAAACAAGCACAATGCCGCCACCTGCTGTTTATGTCCACATCTTACAAATACAGCTGTACTAGTTATTGCTCTCTTTGTGGGCTTTTTTTGCAAAATAGTTAAAAGTTAAGAGGAAAAGCAACATATATAAGGTTTATTATAGCTATCAGGCTAAGGATAGCTAAAGATGCAAACGTATTAATGCGCCCAGAGCCTTTTGTCAGAATACAACCATAAACCTTGAATCATTTACCCTCAACTTCACAATTATGCAAAAATTTCTATTGTTCTGTCACATTAAATAAAAAAAAAAATAAAACAATAAATCAAAGTTAGTGGTCCAAATGTGACAAAATTTGAAAACCTTTTAAGAGGTATAAATAGTTTTGCAAGAAGCTGTACAGTTGAAACAAAATAATTTGTGATATGTATATTTGTTTTAAAAGGTCTACAACATTTTCTGACATTAAATCAGACCAAACTTCTACCATTTTGGTTCAGTTAGGAAAATCCTAATCAATTCTGTTTGTGAATTTGAAGAAGCGTTGAAAATACCTTTCATTATTCTTGGATTTTGCAAATTTAAATGTGTTTTTTTTTTTTTTTTTAGGCATTTGGCTAGAACTGCTTTTTTGGGTCAAATATTCCGGGTATCCTTCCTACACCCTCGTAACCTGACTCTAGCCAGACGTATGTCGCTCCGCCTAGCTTCACTTACATCCATCTACATCTCCCATAGAGAGTGATTTCTCCAACCAATTTTATTGTCTAGCCAATCAGGACGCAGGGCTGGAGTTTCGTAGATGTGACGTAGTGGAGAAGCGACCGTGACGTGAGACTGTTCTGATTCAGACAACAATGACGGCTCGCATCGAGGAAGCAAGCGTTAACATTGATGCTGC